>NC_045745.1:27735406-27739838 GCF_008692095.1 Etheostoma spectabile
TGTGTGTGTGTGTGTGTGTGTGTGTGTGTGTGTGTGTGTGTGTGTGTGTGTTTCCTTCGTTCCATCTTAGGTCCAGCAGAGAATTGCACGGAGCGGGCAGGCACAGTCGGTGAGCGTGCCCATGCAGACAAACACGAGTGTGTCGATGCCCTTCTACAGCAACCCCATGATGTTCTCTCAGACCTACACCAGGTCTCTGCAGGATGCAAACCAAAGACAGACAGACAGCGAGTTCAACCAAGAGGGACAACTACGGTGAGAGACAAATATGTTTCACATCATGAAATCGTGAAATTCAGCCACTCGGAAACACAGGCGACATTGGCAGTATGGCAGACACTATGGAAGGGTACTAATAAGTACCCAGTGTACAATATGTACAGTGTCAGGTTCAATTCTGGTCCATAACCCAGTAACACTGTCTCTACAGCACCTGTTTACTGCTTCCACTTATTATTCCACTTATTTAGTATTATTCATCATTCTCATTTCCTATTTCAGAACTGTTCATAATCTTCATACTGTTCATACTGTTCATATTGTAATATAATAACGTAATACTATTTATCCCAGTATCCTTTGCACTATGCTCCACATTTAAATCATTTTATTGAACTCTTCATTGCACTCATGCCTCTATATTATTTCTGTTTAGAGTTTGTATATACTGTGTATATATTAGTGTGTATATTTTTGTTTTGGTTGTTTTTTTATGTGTAAGCACAGTGTGAGTAACGATGCCCCAAACAAAAATTCCTCGTATGTATCCTCATATCTGGCAAATAAAGAGGATTCTGATTCTGATATGCAGTCAGTTTTATGAATAGCACACAGTTCTTTTTTTCCACAGTACAAATCCTGGTTGTATGAAGAGCCCACGTTTGTTCCAAAGCAAAATAAGTGAAACTCCCTGGTATTCAGTTACCCGGCTGATCGGCGTTGCTACCGCGCTACGGGGCCCATAGATCAGACGCACCAGAGACCCCCACCGGCCGAGCCGGCTACTCCCCGTTTAGCGCTCCGCTAATTTCAATGGAGATTCAAATATTTAATTGTGCAGCTCTTCTAGACTTTCTAAGTGTTATCGTGCGGAATGGATCAAATTCTCATAGTGAAAGGAGTGGTTTCGCGGGGGTTGTGACGCTCGGCACACTTCCAGGAGGCCTGGTACTGAGGGAGTTCTTCCAGTAACAGATTCTGTTTCTGCAGCATGCTCCTCAACCAGCCGATGCAGACGCTGGTTCCCACTAGCAGTGTCACCACGCAGCCTTCCCAGTGCAACATGGGCATCTCCCAAACCATGTGAGCACTGTTCAATTACACTGCACACACACACACACACACACACACACACACACACACACACACCTTTTTGTTTGCGTGGTGCCATTTGATAATGTTCCTAAGTTCTTCGTCGTGCCCTCCAAACAGATACACCCTGGAGCAGCAGATCATTGCCCCTTCATTCTCCATGCAACAGGTCAACTGCAACGCCGTCCTGGTGCCCTCCTTCACGTCTCCCATTGTGATCCCACACAACAGTTTCATCACGAACCAGTCCCAGTCAGCCTACCACACTCAGCCTCAGGCTTCTCAGCAGCCCCAGCAGTTCTTTCAGGTACCACGTCCATCTGCTTGTGTCCAGATGCTTCACTTTAAATCACAGTTTGTAAATTGGTATCTGGACTACAAGTAATATGCCATGGCTTTTTGCTTGCTTACTGTAATAACCCAAAGCTTTTATATTTACTGATTTATGATAATTATAGGCAATACACTGCATCTGAATCCCTAGTTACCACAGCAACAAGCTACTGTGTTAATTCTCACAGGCTGTTTGAGATCCGTGTTACTTGCGATCATTCTAAAACCTCGGCTTTGGGGCGAAGCTGGGATGCAATCTAAAATTCATTAGGTCAGATAAAGTATTTCTGCGGACTTATTTATCGTCTTTGTCCAAAAGGGACTGCATAAGTCACTAACCTACAATAGATAAGTAATGTTAGTCTACCTGAAAAACAGTTCTAAAGTTGCTTACCTAAATGCTTCTACACACCAAAGAGAATATTAAATCAGTTTTAAAGAGTCAGTGTGGAGTCACATCTGAGATGACAGATGCTTTAGTCTCTGACATGATCCCTTCTACCTTTTTTTAAATATTGTTTAAGTCACAAGAGACTGTACAAAAATGATTTAAAGTATGTTTTTTCCTAAAATCTTTATGGTCTTAAATTTCTCCATACCCCAGATTTGTATTTTATTTCATCATTTTCTTTTGTGTGCCACCGACAACAATCACGTTTTTGTGTTGATTAATTTTTCTGGGCGAGGCAAGTTTATTTATAGAGCACAGTTCAGACACAAAGGCGATTCAGAGTTGTTTACATAAGCGTAGACCTGCAAAAGAAATAAGAACCAGTAGAACAGATGTGGATATTTTATTTGCATTATAAAAGAACTACTAAAGAACTAAGTTAAATATCCAATTGAGTCAACCTATAATATACAGTGGCTTGCATAGTGGATGCACTCATCCATGCTATAGTTGATTAAAAAGAGGAATTAAAAAAGTCTTTTGGAAATTGATCTTAATGCCTTTTTAAAAAAGAATGTAGGGAAATCTAACCTTTGAAGGACACTAATTTTCTTTGTGAATGAATAGTGTATTGTAAATAAATAAATGTTCTTCCTTAAAATACAGAGGGCATAAGTATATACCCCCCTATGTTAAATTCCCATAGAGGCAGGCAGATTTTTATTATTAAAGGCCAGTTTAATAGATCCAGGATACTATGCATCTTGATAAAGTTCCCTTGGCCTTTGGAATTAAAATAGACCCCCCCCCCACACACATCATCACATACCCTTCACCATACATAGAGATAGGCATGGGGAACTTTCCACAAGATCATCTCTCAATGCAAAGCAAACCAGCTAGTAGTCTAACTGAAATAACCCCATGCAAATCTCTAGGTATGTTGAAGGGTATGTGATGTTGGGGGGGGGTATTTTAATTACAAAGGCCAAGGCAACATTATCAGAATGCAGTGTCATGGATCCATGAAATAACTGGCCTTTAAAAATAAAAATGTGCCTGCTTCTATGGGAATTTAACATAGGGGGGTTCTTACTTATGCCCCCTGTATTTTAAGGAAGAACATTTATTTATTTACAATACGTAAGTCATTCACAAAGAAAATAGGTGTCATTAAAAGGTCCTACTTTTTTTTTTTAATTAAGGCATTAAGATCAATTTCCAAAAGATGTTTTTTTTATTCCTCTTTTTAATCACCTTTAGCATGGGTGTGTAAACTTATGCAAGCCACTGTAATGCATCTTTAGCATGAGCCAGCCTGTTCTACTAATGGGTGAATGGAAACTATAATGGTGCTGAAGTCAGAGCCCGGCCTGTGATAATAACTGTTCCTTTAGTAGCTTTTGGAGAACAACTGGAATGCTGGGTAAACAAGACCCACTCACTGTTTTGTTATGTTTGCCATCATTTTGGAGATTGCTAATTTAACTCCTAATGTACAATTTGGGCACTGTAAAGATGAATGTTCCATTAAATCATGGCTGGAAATCATTACAACACTTTTTTTATAGTCCTTAAGGTAAACACCCTTATGTTTCTTTACACAAAAACGCACTCCTCACATGGGAAGAATGGCAGAAAAGTAAAAAAAACACAAAAAACGTAATGTATACTGCACACTGACTTTATTACACACTGTGCTTGTTTTGGACTGCAGATCATTTCTCACCACAAAGTCATAGCTGTATTAATGTTGTGTGTCAGATACACTATATTTAGTAATATTGATGGTACAGGCAAACTTAACTCCACCCACATGCCTACCTCCCTCTACGCTACAGCAGAGTACATCCTAATATGCAGAGATAGTGCCAGACGTGTGTACACTGTTGGTTATGTATCTCAGTCAAGGATTCGATTGAACGATTCATATTCTCTCATGTCCACAGATGGCTCAAGGACTTATGCACAGTGGATCTACTCCAGCATTCTTACACACCACTAATGTCCCACAGCAAAGCACTGTGGGATACATCCAGCAGCACACGCAGCAACTGACGCAAGCGCAACAGCAACAGCAACAGCAACAAAGGCAATACCAACATTCCCAAAACCAGACTAGCAGTGTTTCAGACTTCCGGAATATGCTGACTCGGTAGCGCTGTGGACTGCGTTAGAGCGCCGAGATCTCCCTCTGTGCCGTCGCTGTGTGGGCGCCAGCACTTCGTGGCATTTGGAAGTCCAACCTGACGTCGAGTTCTGCTGAAAGTGGAAAATTGCTTCTAGTGACCGAACTGTTGATGTGAAGCGGCACGTTCTGAAGAAGCCAGCCTGTGCGTCACAGGAGTGCAAACCGAGAACAAGAGGCTGCACTGACCTGACGCCACCTGCAGGGTC
>NC_045745.1:27739848-27748731 GCF_008692095.1 Etheostoma spectabile
GGGGGGGGGGGGCCTCATCGCCAGCCCACCTCAGGCATCTGTCAAACTGCAACAAATGGATTATCAAAGCTATCAGGAAGACCCCACGTGTTTACATGTGGAAGATTTTCATCTAAGAGAGTTTCCCTCTAAGTGTCTGTTTGCACTTTGGTACTGCCCGCTACCCAAAAGTAAAATATTTATTTTTGCCTATAAATCCATATTCTATTTTTCTCACTAATAATGGCTTACAGCGCGACACAACTCCCAATGACATACAGTCATCACACACGATCAGATTTTCAGCTCCAATAGTACACGGCTCATCTCTTGAAGAGATGTTTGGACATGGGAAGAGTATTTCAGTTGGTAGACATCAGACGTCCTCGACATTTTGTCCCCAGAACAACGATTTACTTGTGAGATTGTTCAAGGCGAGGCTCCTCTGGGGAAACGTGCAGCGGGAGGGTCATGTCTAAAGTCAGGTTCGGTAACAATTTAGATGTAACACGCTACACTGGGATGCTGGGGGTGAATATTCTCCAATTACTAGAAAGGTCTATCTAGATTTTTAAAGCCTCAATCTCGGACTGAAGAAGCTCTGAAGTCCTGATTTCGGGTGCTTCGGAAGAGCTCTTAAAACGAGTCCTTCAACGAGCTACCCGGGGGATGGTGTGTCTTTAACCATGGTGCGGTTTGATGGTTGTGTCTGATTACAGCTTTAAAAATCCATTTTGGATTACAAAGTGATATTTTCATAGGTCATAATTCATCATTTTCAGCATCAGATTCAAACAAATGACAGTCTAGATTTTTAAAGGATGTTCTGCTTTTGGCAACCTTTACATCAGCAAGTCCAACCTCTTTTTGATGACTTTCTATGATAGCAGTCAGTAAGATTGATTTAACTATTTACTTAAACCCTAAAACACTTTGTTTATTTACTGCTTATACTGTATATATTTGAAAAGAATGTATTGGACTAAGAAACTAGTTTTATACACACAGATTGTAACTGATTTTTTTTTTTTATATGTGTTCGTTTAGACATTAAAAGGCCAAGTCTGGTCTTAATGTCTCAAACCACCTGGGTTAATGCAAGAGCAGTCCACTGACGGGCTTTTGGCTCGTAGCACTTTTTCAAACCAACAACGTTCTGCAGAGGTTTCGGCTTGGCGATTAAAATATCTTGGAAAAACTGCAGAAGGATTTGGGTGCTTGTGACTGCTACCTGGATATTTGGGAACACTATTGCCCCGTTGATTCTGCATTCCTATTCATTCTGGTCGTTGGTTTTATTTGGTTTCCCTGACCACCAGTCACTAAATGTCCGCTCTAATGACCAAATGAGCTCATTTGTTGCTTCTTACTATGAATGTGATCTCATCCAAAAACTAAAAATACTGCCAGCAGATAGAATTTCCCCTGAAAATATAGAAACCTCCGATGCATTATTGTGTAGAATATCATACAACCGAAAACAAAAACACTACATTTGACATTATTTCAACGTGGATTCTTCATACATCTGAAAGTTGCTTGCAGAGTCAGTCCTGTCGGTATTTCAAGATTTTACACTCTGCTTTTTGTATGACAATCTCTTGAGTCCAGTAGACTTCGAGAGGCTCTTTGGTAAAGGAAATCTTGTCGCGATATGCGTAAGTGCACTCCTATCTCACACGGTCATTTTGAATAGAAAAGGTAAGCGGACGTTAACATATTTATTGGCTCAAGTTGTAAAGCTTTATTCTGCGTTCTTCGAAAACAGTATTGTTGGATTGCAGCGCTGCGATAATGGTTAGATAACAGATAAAATAAAGAAGTTTGGAGTGTACTGGTGAAACCCGACGTCCTTTTTGGTTAATGACAATCAGACAGCTTGTCACAGTAAACTGAACAGAAACTGCCAGAGTCTGACTTTATCATTTAATGTGTTCATTATTACATATTTGTTTTCAGCTCAGCAGGAAAAACAGTTTCTGGTGACTCAGTGTTAACTGAAAGTCTCCCCCTGGAACATGTGCTACACTTTATATTAAGCAGTCTCTTATGCTCAATATGACAGTTGAGTCTCAGCTCACAGTGAAGTTAGCTGTGTCATAGTCCTTCAAGACTGGTGCTGTTCATAGCGGACGACAGGACTCAGCTGACAGATCCCTCTTAACATGGACATTCAGTGCCGATTTACACTTTCCTATGTGCAATGTCAGTTTAAAAACAAAAGAAAGGAGAATGTTAATTTATACTGTTTTAAATGTTTCACAACAGATGTACAATGTATAAAGAGGTGTATAATACGCCATTGTACCGTGTAAATTATATGGAAGTATTTTTTTAAAGAAAATGTCTAAACATTCCTCCAACCGTTGATATCAGCAGTATCTTTTGTTGTTGTTGTTGATGCAGAGTGGTAGTTTTCCCAAACATGATAACAAAACACAGAAACTGTGGATCATGGGGGAAACAAAAGATTCAATGAAGAATCTGAATCCTTATGTTCTCGTCAGACACTTTAAGAGTTCACGTCAGGGTGCAGGAACAGCTGCCCAGCTGTGTGGTCGTTACAGCGTAGTTCAGCCAAAAATGACTGAGGTTAACCTACGAAAAGTAATTTTCCTTTTTGTCAGTTCAATAGATTTCAGTTTAGCTTTTAAAAGTGCAATTGTATATCATCAAAATCTGTTTCAGACAGCTGAGTCTCCCTTTATATATTTCTATACGTCGCCATTCGCTACAGCACTCAGAGGGGCCATAATGACCATTTTTTACTTTCCTTTATTGCTCAATTTTATTTCAATTACAGAAAGAAATCTAAAAGAGACTTGCATTGCACCAGATATGGCTTAAAGCCCTACATCATTTTGCTTTGGACGAATCCCCCAGTCTCCGCCACATGTTTGGATGCAAGATGATTTTTATTTATTTGTTAGGTGTGTATTGCTTCACAGACGTTATTCTGAATAACCCATCTGCTCTGTTGGTACGGTTTCTTCTTCGTATTCTCCCTGCACTTCCCCCCCCCCCCCCCCCCCCCCCCCTTCTTCAAGTTTGAGAGTGCTTTTCTTCTTCATGGAGTTTTTCCATTGAGTGTCATTGTTTTTGATGGCATGTGATTTTAAATCACATTTAACTTGTACTTTCTGATTTGTAAAACAGTGAGTGACACCTTAAATGGAAGCGTGGGCAGTCAGATCAGGGCTGTCTGTGGACGACTCGCCCGGACATGAACAAAACAAACCTGGTGCACAGCCATTTCTGCAGTTTCAGTGCAGAAACAAATATTGAATATATTGTATAATAGAATGTAAAAACAATTAAATAAAAAAATGAAGTTTAGATTATATATATATATATTATATATGTTTATTTTATATGTCTAATAGATTACATATGTATGTTACATGATTTTAAAATTAAAGTTATTTTGTAACAGATAATGAAGTGTCTTATTAGAGGAGGTAAAGCTTCTGTTTGCGTTTTAATTTGGTGTCGCACAGGCACTTGTATGGCTTGTTTTCTTTCTGTATTTACCATCAAAATAAGCTTTAAAAAAATATCGGTAATGTTTTAAAACCAATGAACAAATTAAGTTTACATTCTAAAATATCTTGATATTAATTATGTTATATTGAATTATTTATAAATCAACCTGGATATTGTGACATATTTGAAAATAAATATTTTTAAACATATGTATTGTTATTCTGAACAAACTGTTCTGAGCAAAAATGATTCATGTACGAGACTGTGTGTTCTTAAAGCAAAAAGCTGATTTTCACATCCGAAAGCCAGGCTAGTATGAATCTATGAAAAATGGTTTGGCATCAATAAAATATTTTGCAACAGGTTTTTAACACTTCTGTCACACAGCAGAGGGAAGCCCGTATGAGCCACCGTCACACCTCCCAGTGATGGCCTTTTCACAGTGAGTCACTGGATGGCAGCCATCCAAAATACCATTCGCTTCTCTAGATTCTACAGTGACGATTTGCTGGTTGGGAGTTAAAACCTGCAGTGTGTAGTAAGCAGACACTTTATTTGCAGCCAAAGCAGCAGCAGCATCTGTCAGTCACAGTAAATACACAGTTGAATTCTGATGGTGATACAAATTTGCAATCTTATGTATTTCAGTATTTTAAATTGATTGCATTAACATTTCCCACTCTTTGAAAGCATTATTTAAAGAACTATGTGACATTTACTGCACATGTGTAACAGGTTATCAGAGAATTTACAAGTATCAAAGGGAGCTTTGGTCTAAATCCTTTGCTCTATAACTATCAAAAATATGACATGATTAATGTATGCTGATAATAATTACAAGATATTCCTCACGGAGCTGAAGACTTTCTCTTCTGTCCCTCCTAGCAGAGAGAAACCTCTGTCACTCTGTACACCTTGCTGATCACGACTTCCATCTCGTCTCCACCCAGATGGCAAAGGTCCAAGATGCACACGACATGCGTGTCCTCCAGCTCACCGGCAGTCACCAAGACCTCCTCTGCAAGACAAACATTTCCGCTGTCACATAGATTCTTAATTTGATGTTATGTATTAGTGATGAAAGACCTCCCAGATCTGTTGGAAAAGCATGTGTCAAAGCCAGACTGAATGGGTTCCTCCCCTACACCGGCGCGGTGGCTACCTGGCTCGGGAAGCGTTGATTCGCTGTGGCTGGCGGTGTCACTGAGCGGACAGAGGAAGCCTGATGAGAGGCAGGACAGTATTGTGTTGCCATGGGGATCCTGAGAAAGGCCTACGGCCCTGGGCTCGTCTGAGCTCACAACAGGAAAATACGCAGCATCGACGGCTATCTGCTTGTTTATGCCTGTCAGAAAGACAAAACAAAGAAGATTGGCAAACTGCTATTGACAGTCGTCATCATCAATCTTTGCAGCATAAAAACACCAGTCATATTTAAAAGTTGTTTTTAGGTCATTTTTTAAGATGTTGGTTTTCAGCACTAACTGCAGGCAATTAGTTACTGAAGGCGGACCATAGGAATTTAGTGCTATATTCAGAAGGTTACAGACAAAATAAAGTGTAATGAAGTAGCTCCACCTCAATAATACATAGTTGATTTATGAATAGTTAACATGAATTTTGGTGTTTTCTTTATGTGACACAGACCTCTGAGTGTGCAACTTCAGTTGAAATCAGGTCTCAACCTCAAAGTGAGTTACTGATGACGTAAAGACATAAAGGTAATGTAGCTCGGCCTACGCCTATTCAGGACCAACCAAATTAGAATTAGACAGCATTTTTTGTCCATTTGAGAGAGCTATTCATAAAGAAAGAGGAAACCAAGGCCTACATTCTCTGAATTATACAGACAGATTATTATTTAAGGAACAAGAGGATGTTGCCCACTGCCCACAGGTTGGACAACAGAGGCTGAAATGCTGAAATTAACTTAAGTAATTCTCACAATACAACTTTACCTAATATTGTTACTTGGTAGTATCCTGGACAAACCACAGGAGGGATGGTGTCGGAGCTTTGCTCTGGTGTCCACCGCGTCGGCTGAAGGTTACTCTGCTGCAAGAGGACGTTCTTTTCGTCAAAAGTGAACCTCCGAGACACGCTGTCCAGGTACAGGCCGCCTTGGCACAGATGTTCAGACACTTCTTGCTGTTGCTTCAGCCAACTGCTGCTTTCCCAAGATATTACATCAGAGTCTGGTTGAAACAAACACATTAGTGGGATAAGGGGCACCACGGTGAAACTGTAGCTCAAGTAACGCACCTTGATTCAGATTTTGCAGTAGTTGGCGGCATTCCACATCCTGAGCCTCCTCAGATTCAGAGTCACTCTCTTCTTCTTCTTCCTCCTCCTGCTCTTGTCCTTCCTCTGCATCTTTTTGTCTCCTGTGGGAGCAGAACTAAATGAGCTCAGAACGATTGAAGTGGATTACTGGTGAATACTACCAACTCCATCTTCAGTACCTTTTTGCTGACACGCTATTAAGATTTAAGGAGGACTCCATGGCTTTTCTGTAAAACAGATATTTTTCATTTCATTACTGGATTACAACTTTCCTGTATATGTGCTCTGTCTCGCTGAAAAACGTACACTGTTGTGATTCACAAATCAGTACCTCACTTGAATTCTTCTTTTCCTTCCGCTTGCTGAGATTTTCTCAGCAGACGCAGATGTTAAACTGGCCGCCAAAGTCTGCCCAGCTGTTGACGGATGATTGTGTGCGTCTGGTACGGCTTGTTTACACGCATCAGTAGAAACATCTGGAAGCTGCAGGAAAATCAGTTGACTCATTTTATGTTTTAATGGTCACTACTCTTGGGAAGATGCTTTGAAAGAAGGTCTATTACCTCTTTCTCTTGTGTTCCTCGAGACTCGGTGGTCTTTGGCTCTTTCATATACCGGACTGCCGTGATCTGTCCTTGAAATGCAACTTTTTTGTGTTCCCTGTATTGCATGGTCTCAAACTCCGTCTTCAAGTCAGCCGCAGCAACCAGAGGAGCTTGAGCTAAAGATCGGATAGAAAAGATTTGAAAATAAAAGTCTGTGGGATGCAAGATTTTAGATGAAGGGTACACTGTCCTCTTCTTAAAAACTGATATATAAATCACCTTCTTATGGGCAGCTTTAAGAAAAAAAAACAAAAAAAAAACATGTATCAAAGATTACCTCCCTGTCACCTAGACACAGATAGAGAGGGTGTACAGTGAAAAAACATTTCTGGACCGTACACTGCGCTCTATCTTGTGAGAGAACTGCAGGAAAATGCTGACCCAGATTTTATTTGATTCGTGCCACTCACAAGAGAATTAAGTTCACTATTGAAGATCATAATTTCCAGCCCTGATATTATTCAAATTAAACTGGACTTTTATTCTGAGGCTAATCAGTGCATTCTGAAATAAAAGTGTGGTACACTGGGAGGCCAAAAAACCCAAGGCATGTTCTAAAAACTAGAACTTAAAATAAATAAAAACCATCACCTGAGGCATCTGGCATTGGCTGGGTAAATTTCTGTGGGGGAGGAGGGTAGCAATAATAACCGCCAACAGCTGTCTTTTGGAGGACAACGTTGTCCTTCAGAGTTTTGGTCCATTGGATGAAGCTCTTCACTCTGGGGTCACTCACATACGGCTGACCTTTGTGGTAGCCTAATGTGGAAACATGATAATACAATGACCAATACCGTCACCACATGTATGCACTTCATCGGGTACTTGTTGTTACAGCTGTGCTGACCTGTGATGAACATCTCAGTCTCGCAGCTGCTTGTGAGGTAGGGCAACGATCCTTCCACTTGACAAACTCTCATCTGAGTGCACACCAGGTAGGTCACTGTGTTAGAGAGGGTGAGGAACAAAACTAAGTGAAAAATGTTTACAAGTGTGGCAGCGGAGCCATCAGATAGGACAGTTGACTAACTTGGGCATATACGACTGAAGACTTCTGGTTGGGAAGAGGAAAAAACCTCCAGGATAAAAGGACGGTCAGATGTTCCGTCCACCGCGTGGATCCAGCGATACGTCCAGTATTTTTCTGGACCTAAAAGGCAAACATATCACAAATAACTGAATTCACTTTTACAAGGAAATCCAGCAGTTTTTTTTACTCCAGTTTATATAATATATGAACATTTCTTACCCGTGTTGCCTTTACTCTTGACTCTTTCAATACGACCAACAAATGTCACCAAACCAATGACATCACATGCAGAGTTGTTGGATACATTTTCCAACTCTGAGCTGTTAGATACACACATAACAAAGCAGTTTCTTTTAACTAAACTGAAATCAGTTAGTGTGCGTTTTGTATTTGTAGAAACCAAAGCAGTAACTAAGAGCATAGAAGCCTACCTCAAGAACTGGATGAAGACAGGCAAATGTAAAACTTTGGATGCCAATTCATTACCTGTTGGTGAACTGGTAGGAAACCTCAGGCAATCCCCACTGAGGCAGTACACTCTTTGGTGAAACCACAGTGATGACAGAAGCAGGGTTGCGAGGGTTCAGGCAGATTTCTTGGAAAAATACATAATGAAGATATTACATTTAAGCTAAGGGTATACTGTGGTTCCCTAGCGCTTTCAGGCAGCCCAAAGATAATTCTTTACATACCTACAGAGTTAAAGGTCTTCATTCTGTGATGGTCCATTTGCGGGTGTGAGCGGTTTGAATAACTCTGCTTCAAGGTGTAATTTTGGATGTACAACACGGTGCCTACGTTCAGTCTCTGGTAAAACTCGGGACAAAGTTCGTTCCAAAGCACAAGGGACATTGTCCCACTCTGGTCAGCAACTTCAAAATATGCCTGAAATTTGACAAAAGCATGAGGTGAAAAACAAGAAGACGACACTCTGTCACAATAAACAAATGTGAGATCTTGTTGACTGAGTCTCCAAAGTCTTGGGAAGTTCAAACTCACCTGGTAGGGGTAATCAATTTTAAGGCCAAACTTCCCATAATACCGTAATCTGGATTTGTGTAGTATCCTCACTAGGAGAGGGAGAGGTGTCCATGTCTTTTTAAAGCATGACTCCAGACTACAAAGAAGAGTGATCTTGGACACTGTTGGAAAAAAACAGTCTTTAGGATTTTCTTTGCAATTCAGTGGTCAAAGGTCATGCAACATAAATCTTAAATAGATGTTGAAAGGAGAAGCGTTAGAGTGAGTGGATAGCCCATTCATTCAAGTCAACAACTGTGTTCATGTACAGTTAATTATGAAACTAGTCCATATGGATTTTCCGATGCAAGACATGTATAGAAATTCCAGGTTAAAACTTAATACCTACATTAGTTCTAGCTGAGTAAAGTGAACATAATGTCTCTGGCTTGCTTGGTCATCAGAATTGTGCTGAAATGATTTGTCAAATGATCCATTGAGAGAAATGTTGTTATATTCTTGAAACTGTTTTTAACTCCTTGC
>NC_045745.1:27748741-27751529 GCF_008692095.1 Etheostoma spectabile
CTTTGAGATTTCAATTGAAATGTAAAGGGAATTATAAATAAAATGTATTATTATTATTATAAAATAACAACAGGCAACAATAAAGTCACTTATCCAACAAAAAACAACACTATCTAGTTTCAGATTCACTGCCTTTTTAGGTTTTACATCATTATTTGATGCAAGCAGTCTTAAGCCATCACCCTGAGTGTGTTCTGAGAAACTGATGGAAACTGATTTTGTGAGTCTTGTTACCCAGGAGATTTGTAGAAAGAATTATCAAAAAACATATGAAAATAATTGTTAGTTGCAGCTATGCATTATATCCACCTTTCAATTTAGTAAATTATCTTGTCTTTTTTTAAGATTGTAAAGCCCTTTGTTCAACTGTTGTTTATAAAATGTGCTTTATAAATAAATTTGGATCGGATGTAAATAGATCAGTGTGTGACAGAGGGATCATTTGAGTATCTCACCGTCCAGCACTGTGTCAGATGAGGGAGACCCCGAGGTCCAGATGTCTCCCTCTGGGTCTTCGTTGTTCCACAGAGACAGGTAATGTTTGCGGCTCACTTGAAGGGGAACATCACTTAGAAGCACCACACTCCCCTCCATGCCATGCTTGACCAGCATGGGCAGTGAGCTGACGTCCTTTACACGGGCCAGGAAAGCAGACCTCCCTACACCACATCTGAGCTTTTCAATGCAAATGTAACCGTGGCCCAGTCTCCTCTCGTTGTAAACAAAAGAGCACTGCGTGATGTTGACGTCGGTCCCTGTCCTCAGGGTGTTCGTGTGCACCAGGTGATTTAAACTAGGGTGAAGAAAGCATTTGGCTCGCCAGACTCCGTCAGTGACGGTAACGTCGTAGCTGTAGCTGTCGAGCTGCTGCCCCTCGGTTTTCTCAGCTAAGTACCGCAGAAGTGCAACTACAGCAACAGGAGCCGCCTCCTCAGCGTTAAGTTTTAGGCACTGTACGGAGGATAAGCGCTCCAACGTCCTCTGGAGGAAAGACGCGGGAGAAAGACCAGTGACTACCGAAGAACACGACGAGTTATCCTCCATTATGGACAGGTAAGCTTACGTCACCTAGCTAGTTAACTGTTGTCAGAGAGCCAGTACCGTTAACGTTATGTCGCTGCTGTCAACTGCTCTCATGTTAGCTTATTGGCTAACTTCTTCCTGCCGTATTAGCAGCAATGTCTAACGTTACACGCGTATAGGTTTAAACGTAACGCTGCGCAGATAAACTAGTGGAATGAGTAGACGTAAATGAATACAGCTGGTTTAACATACAACACTTACTAGCATTTCTCGGTGAGGGAAACCTCGCCAACAACTTTAACGTTACCACTGTCTATTACAAACAACAACGCGGGTGCTGTTTGATTGCGTCATTATACACCAACAAGTGCGCAAGTTAACGTCGTTAACATACCGTACTTCATTCATATGCCTAGCGTTACCTTGCCTTATATTGTACTCTGAGCTAAAAACTATCCGGTTATGCATTAATTGTATATGGACTAATGTGAACAGGTAACTCCTATTTTTAAATTTCGCGCTGAGCTGGACGTGACGTCATTAACGCGACGAATGGGCAAGTGTCAATCTATGGTGGATGGATGGCGGACGGTGATAGACGGATAATAGATAATAGAATCTTTGCTATAATCATACATTCATGATGTATAATCATAATTTTTTCAAACCAGATATCACAAAATGTAATTAGTAAATTGTTAGAATATAAAAGTCTTCATTCTCCCTCCTCAAACGCAGATTCCTCTTAATAGTGGTGTCCCTATTGCATTTCTTCTCACTAAATGTGATGGATGAATTAGGCCTACCAAGTCACTTTCGGAACATATCTTGCTTCCCAGGGAATGAGTTGTGATTGTTACTTTAATTTCCTTCCGCGCCACCCTCAGGCCAACATAGGCTATAACCTCATTCTCCCACATTTCCCCAACATTGGTTTTAATCATTTTATTTTAATTGACAAAGTAGAGTATACAAAGAGTCAGGTAAGCAATACTAGCACATGAACAAGTATATAAAATGATGTAGATAAAAATATAATAAAACTACAAACATAGCAATGCAACGAGAAAAGAACAAACTGACAAAAACAAAAAATATAAGAAGACAGAACTGTAGTTAGTCAGAGGTTTCAGTAAAAAAACACAGTATCCACAATTTTAGTTATTTTCTTGTTATCGAACGTTTTAAGTGACTTCAATAGAGATTTAAATTCTATGAAAAAAGGTATAAAATTAGGACATGAGTTAGAAAATTTCAGCTTGTGAATATAGAATGTTACATACAGAACAACATTAATTAGATACTCAAGAGCACCATTTTCTGAATTACTGTAGTAGCAGATGATATCTTTAGGTTTAAAGGAGTAGACAAAGTTGCTGGGTTCAAAGAAGTATTACTCCAAATCTGTCCAAAGTCTTTTGGAAATTTCACAATCAAAAAAAAGGTGAGACATTGTTTCAATATTTTGTTTACAAAATGTACAGGAAGAGTACATTTCCCCAACATGCATTTCTCTCTCGTTATCCAGGACATTGTCCAGAGGCGATGTGCATGCAGGTGAGGTTCTCCTGAATGACCCCTCCCACAGAGGAGGAGGAATCTGGGCACAGCCCGAAAAAGCTACGTGGCACCTATCTTTCTCCGTCCCATGGGCCCACCACCTGAGGGAGGAACCGTTGGGGGCAGGTTTGCTGTTACATGGGTGACGGTGAAGGTCAGCGGCCTCAACGGACTGGGCTGAACTTGTGCAGGAGGTGGAGCGCTA
>NC_045745.1:27751539-27751692 GCF_008692095.1 Etheostoma spectabile
TCTGGTGGGGCTTACCTCTACGCACAGTGTCGGTGGAACCATACTCCTGGATAGGGCTTTACTGTTGTTTGTGCATATGCACCAAACTGCTGCACCAAAATGCTATTCCGGAGGGATCCAGAGACAGTTGCAAGGCACCGAAGGGCTGCAGCC
>NC_045745.1:27751702-27751883 GCF_008692095.1 Etheostoma spectabile
GTGAAAGAGGCAAAGCAGCGGGTGTTGGACAAGTTCGGAGAAGACATGGAGAAGGACTTTCGGTCTGCACCCAGGTGCTTCTGGAAACTGTTTGCATCCTCAGGAGGGGGAAGTGGGGAACCATCCAAGCTGTATACAGTAAGGTTGGGATGTTGTTGACCTCAACTGGGGAGGTAATAGG
>NC_045745.1:27751893-27751977 GCF_008692095.1 Etheostoma spectabile
GAGCACTTTGAGGAACTCCTAAATCCAGCGAACTCGCCATCTGTGGTGGAGACAGAGCTGGAGGATGATGGGGGATTGTCGTCA
>NC_045745.1:27751987-27752090 GCF_008692095.1 Etheostoma spectabile
GGTGGAAGTCGCTGAGGTAGTTAAACAACTCCACAGCGGCAAACCCCCAGGGATTGATGAGATCCGTCCAAACATGCTGAAAGCTCTGGGTGTGGAGGGGCTG
>NC_045745.1:27752100-27752191 GCF_008692095.1 Etheostoma spectabile
TGACACGCCTCTTCAACATTGTGTGGAGGTCTGGGATGGTGCCTAGGGAGTTGCAGACCGGGGTGGTGGTTCCCCTCTTCAAAAAGGGGGA
>NC_045745.1:27752201-27752363 GCF_008692095.1 Etheostoma spectabile
CAGAGGGTGTGTGCCAATTACAGGGGTATGTCACTTCTCAGCCTCCCTGGTAAAGTCTACTCCAAGGTGCTGGAAAGGAGGGTTCGATAGTCAAACCTCGGGTTGAAGAGAAACAATGCGAATTCCGTCCTGGTCGTGGAACAACTGATCAGATCTTCACTC
>NC_045745.1:27752373-27784295 GCF_008692095.1 Etheostoma spectabile
CCTGGAGGGGGCCTGGGAGTATGCCTAACCGGTCTACATGTGTTTTGTGGTTCTGGAGAAGGCGTATGACTGTGTCCCCTGGGAGACACTGTGGGAGGTGCTGCGGGAGTATGGGGTGAGGGGTTCTCTTCTCAGGGCCATCCAATCTCTGTATGGCCAAAGCGAGAGCTGCGGCCTCCCTAGGGAGGTGTTACAGGCACGTCCAGCTGGGAGGGGGCCTCGGGGAAGTGCAGGACTAGGTGGCGGGATTATAGCTCCAACCTAGCCTGGGAACGCCTTGGGATCCCTAAGTTGGAGTGGCCTCTGGAAAGGGAAGTTTGGGGTTTCCTGCTGGAGCGGCTGCCCCAGCGACCCGATACCGGATAAGTGGACGTAGATGGATGGATGGTGTCTCAATGACGTCTTAAGATGTCATGACATGTGTCTTTGTGTTGACGTGCTGACGTGTTAAGACGTCAGCACGTCTCGTCTTAAGACGTCATCACTTCTTAAGACAAATGAACTGCTTTATTATCATATGCATACACATGCAATTCTTAAATGCAAAATAATTGAATTTTTGAAATTTTTCAGAGGGTGTTGTGTAAAATGACCATGAGATCCAGTGAGTTTTAACCGTAATGTGAATATATGTATTTTCTTGTTTTCTCTTTGTTTTATTTTGTACTTATATTAACTTTGTATATATGTGTATTTTGACCACTGAATTTTAATTATGAATATATAGAACAGACTTGATTTCCACATGGATAGCTGTTTTGATTTTATTTTTGATTTTTGATTTTTTTAATTAAATTTCTTTTTAAGTAGTTTCATAACTTGGCTATAGTATTAGACGATCCATATGGTAATAGTTGTCTGAAGTCTGAAACACCTCCTTTTATATTACAACACTATGGTGTATATATAGTATTTGAGGCTGTGTAGTTTACTTCCTAATATTGCAGCAAATCATAAAAAAGACAATCTCACATTTTCTACTTTTAGTTTATTGATTTCATGGCACACAAAAGAAAGGCTTTATCACAGGTTACATTCGGTCGTTTTGTCAAACAATAGGTGAGAGAGAGCGAGAGAGTGGGGGGGGGGGGGGGGGGGGGGGGGGGGGGGGGGGGGGGGGGGGGGAGGAGGATGATGACGTCGCTCTCTGCAGCATGACGAGAAGCCAGCAGTCCATGGGTAAAGGCTTACTGCCCCTTACTGGTCAGGACAGGATCCAACACTCATCCACTTTAAACAGCCAGAGATAGTACGACTCCCAAAAACAAAAATTAATTTGATGTCAATTTAAAAACAAAAACAACAATGTGACTCACCTACATTATGGTAGTTTTTCCAAGGACAAAACCCCTAAATATTAATATACAGCAAGACATGAGACTTTTATTCTTATTTATTTGTTATATTTACTATGGACTGCTTGTAATAATCCTGCTGACATCACACAATTAATTAGATTTTTTTTCTGAAGTCATGAGATGTTTGATAGAGTTCAGGAAATATCTCGAGGAGGGCCCCTCCAAATCATCGGACTCAACTTGGAATGTGTACGGATCCGCTCCCCTATGTGTAGAAAATACACAGAGAGTCAAAATACCGTTAAATCCTGCAGCCTTTTAAATGTGTTATCAGTCAAGCATGGACAAAACATTAGAGATGCATTGCACTTACACTGTGTTATAACTGACATGTTTAATCAATGAATAATATACATTCTACCAACACTTTGGTATGTCAGTAATGGTAAGAATCAACCTTTAATTTAAATGTGGCAGGCGTGTCACTTTGGACACTGTGAACGTCATGGCTGACAAATGAAAGTTTTTTTTTAAAAATAATAATAGGGCTGCCATTCTGTCAGACAGTATGCAACCATCTTCATTCAAACAATGTTCATACTGCTAACGTCTTAAAGGATACTAAAAGGTTGTAGACTCAACAGATCTGAAATCTGCAAAATCAAATTCTTTGGCCACCTGGGGGCATCAAAAATCAGAGTGTAGCAATAACACATTATAAAGTTTATACGGTATATTGATATATAATAGTATCTGTTAGAGGGACACAAGAAAGGACCAAATGGTTTTTTTATTAAATTACACTTTTCCAGCTTTTAATGCAATTCATTTGAATGACTTTTCACAGTTTGATCTCACTTTCCTCTAACTGTGTTGACTGCTAATTTGTAGTATCCAGTCGTCAGTGTAGTTGAATACTCTTTACTTTGAGTTCAACCTTTTTCCCCCTAAGGTTTTAGGTTTTGTGATGGGTAAATGAATACTGTTAAACAAGTATAATGGCTCCTGAGTTGCATTAATTAAATATATATTTCTACCCCACAGGAATCTGACCGTAACTAAATATTTTACAGTAAAACAGCACAAACCACAACAATGATAAAACAAAATGACCATAAAACTCGATGATAGTCATCGTTATTGACTACGCGACTGATCCTTCTTTTAAAGCTGTTTCAACATGAGGATACAATTATGATTATGAACAAATTCCCCATATTGATTGGAGGCAGAGGTGGAGGATTTAGGAAAGGCCACCTTACAGCTCCACATAGATGCACCCTGAGTTATTGAGTCAGAAACCAAAATGTCAGCACCTTAGAAGCCTGTTTATTTATAGGCATTAATGGATATTTTTATTATAATCCAATATAATAACGTTTTTCACAAATATAGCAGTGCTGTGATCTTATCGGCTTCCTATGCTAATTTTAATTGCATGGTAGTTTAGGATCTTAAAAGGCTTGATTGTTGTAGAAGCTTCTTGTGACTAAGAAGTTACAAAATAGCTTAAATGTGAAAAGAACATGGAATGCATGAAACTATTGGCAGCATAAAATGGTAAACAGCCTCCAAAGAGTATACATTATGTAAGTTGGCTTTTGCCACTTTTCATACCATGTTTATCAAAAAGTAAAATGGGGATCTAATGTAAAATCACATACTTTCTAAACCGGTTAATCCTTTAATTCACCTTATTAACTTTTGACAAAGGCTGAGCACTGGAAGCAGAGCCAGCTGATAGTGCCATAAACTACTATAAATATTATATCTGCACCGAGACCTTCCTGAAAGCTCATATGGAAATCAGCCCGCATCAGTTTATCATTCAGCATCAACGAGGTGCAGCAGGTCCACGTTTGTTACCCACTATTAAAACTGCTTTCTGGACATTGGACAAACAAACTAATAGAAAAACATAACAGCAATATGGAATCAACATGCTTTTTGAAAACGTTAAACCCTAAGATAAGATAAGATATTTTAAAAGCATGTGACTCAGCTTCTGCACGTTCAGGAATCAATACAACTTAATCCTCAAATCTGTCACATCTTATTATGTGTAGTATTTTGCCCAACAGTTCAATCCACTTGCCTCGAGCACATGAGAAATAAACACATAATGCTGTCCCTCTCCCCTGCCACCCCCCCTCCCTCCCTCTCTCTCTCTCTCTCAGTGTGATCAATTTTTCGACTTCCTCCTTTTGGAGTGGCTAGGCTGAATACCAGAACACAGGATATGCTTCGCAGTGCTCTCAGTTTTTACAGCAGCAGCAGCAGCCGTGAGGACGACTCGCTCTGCAGTCAAGATGAGTGCTGGGGATGTGGTCTGCACCGGCTGGCTCATTAAATCCCCCCCTGAGAAGAAACTAAAGAGATTTGTGAGTAGTAGTACACACCGGACACTTGGATATGTCCTCTGCCAGTAGGACTGCCAGGTTGTGCTGCTGAGTGTGTGTGTGTGTGTGTGTGTGTGTGTGTGTGTGTGTGTTTGCGTGTTACGGTGTGGAATGATGATTTAGAAACACTCTGGGTTTGTCTGCTTCTGTTTAACTGAGATGTAATTGTTTCTTCTTCTTTTCGCTTGTGGATGCAGTACAATCATCTCAACAAGGAACTATGGCAAAAAACAATATGTCACAAACTGCAGATGCACTTCAGACAGCCATGGACACCACTGTTTTGTGGTTGTTGGGGTCATGTGATAATGCTCTGTGTATATGTGTTTATGTAATGAGCGTGTGCATTGCGAAACATGGGAAGTAATGCCAGACAGACTTAAGGGACAAGCAGAAATAGTCCAGCTTTAACGCCGGCTGTTTGCACTTCCTCTGTACGAATGCGAGAGGAGGAGAGCCATTTGTCAACACCAGTGCAGGGAAAGGGTGGGTGGAGGTGTGCATTGATGGGGTTAGAGTGGGAAATAGAAACTTATTTTGGCACACTATGCAAGTCCTGATGCCAGAGAACAAAGTAAATACATGTTTTTCATACTGTTGTTAGGGCAGGCCCACAATCTGACTCAGTATTCAAATGTTAAGCACATGCTGTTGTGAAAATGTAAATTTTCTGTGGTCAAATGTATCTGGCACGATGCTGTTCTCAAATGAGAAAAAAAAAAGAAAGCATACTTTCTGGCATATTTTCTGCAATGATAAATGTGCATTTAACCGTCGTCTGCTGTGTCCAGTTCACCTCAGTGTGTGGTCAGTTGGCCCCTACTCGTAAGAGCTTGTATTGCTTGCATCAAGACATAAATTATTGTAATATCCCCTTGATTACTACGTTTGACAACATATACTGTATTATAAAAGCCCTTTGTAATTGTATCTCTTAACAAAAGCTATATAAAACGACTAATTTCCACTCCTCAAGATCGTGAAAAGGAAAATATAAGAGAAGCTATTGTGTCAATAATAAGGTACTGTATATAACATCTAATTAATATTAATAGTAACATCTAATCATCAATACTATAATTTGAAGATTTTTTTAGAATGGATATTGGCAACATTATAAACCTGCATAAGCCTTTTCACTCAACACATGTTGACATGTCACAGTAGGAAAGGCACAGTGTAAATAATGAAATCAATGATGGCTAAATTCCGTTTAGCTGCTTCGGTTTCAGGGTCCTGGTATCGTTCGTTCTGGCTCACTGTCACACTGTCTTACTGGAACACTTGAATAGAACGCAGCCATCGTTAATGTTATGAGTAGCGTCTGTGTTTTTAGTACTATCACGAGACAAAAATGTTTTAGAGTTTTGTAAATATAAAACGTAGCTTGAGCGTTCACTTTTGCCTTTTGAAATTTTCCCCAATTACCAGCATTTTCCCGAGCTTTCGAGCACATCACACAGTCTTCCTCAGTGGATTAGGTTTACGCGGTTCCACCATCACTGACCACCTGTCTTCCATACTTTGGTCACTCAACAACTTAGCAATGTCCAATCTGCTGAGGAAGACCATGGGATCTGGTTAAAAACTGAACAGTGAAACCTCATGAAGTGCTCCGTCTTCACTTCAAAATGAAAAACAATGAGAATTAAGCAGCATTATATCCAAAACAACTTAAGTTCAGAGCTCAAACTTTCCATATTCAAAACATCTATAGGATCAAGCCATTTTTTTAGTTACAGTTTCCTCTCAACTTGGCAGTGTTATCGGCGTAAGTGTGGCGTGTCTAACCATTTCCTGGTAAAAACACATTACCAACTGACTTGTGCAGGAGCTGATTACCCGCATGCAGAACAAAAGGTTTTCACACCACAACAATATCAGACGAGGCTCCATCCCGATGATGCGCACGAAGCCACAGAACCAAGTGTGAAAGAGCTTTCTTACATCTGGCATTACTATTCTTACAATTTCTTTTAATCATTGCTATATCTAAATATACAATCTGACACCCCCCACATGGCTTGGGTGACAACTGGCATCCTGTATACAGCAAGGGCTCAGGCGTTACATATTACAAGTAGCTCTATGGAGCTATATAAATACCTGTTTCGGTATTACGTTTTCAGTAAGTCCTTAGTAGACCAAGTACTGTATAAATACTTCTTTCGTTGTGTTTCACGTTTCCTGCTAAATACAGTGAACTTCCTCTTCTCTGTACTTCTGGGAAATATGAGTTAAGGTTCCGCTTACTGACCATATCAAAAGCACACCAAAAAAAAAAAAGAGTTTAAGGTTGCTAAGTTAGTTGTTGTGAACAGGAGCTGTGATCTAATACCCATGACTGATCATGACTAATAAATTGGTGGTGGTGTACTGTGAATGCCATTACTCAGTAAGGGTGAAGTTAAAACTTAAAAGTCACTCCATGATGAACTTTTTGCTCCCTTTTCTCCTGCAGGCGTGGAGGAAACGCTGGTTTGTGCTTCGAAGAGGTCGCATGAGCGGCAATCCTGACGTGCTGGAATACTATCAAAGTAAGAACTCCAAAAAGCCAATCCGCACCATCGACTTGAAAGAGTGTGAGGTGGAAATGCTGAACGGGCAGCTCAGGATAAAGCGAGACTTCCATGGAAAGCACCTTTTTGTGGTAAAGACCTTATCTCGTGTTTTCTACTTGGTGGCCAAAACTGAGGAAGAGATGAACAGCTGGATCAGTAGTATCAGTCAGATCTGCCAGTTTGGGAGCCTGGAGGATGCAGGTAAATGCACACTATGTGGTCGTGTCAAAGCTGCACTAAGCAAGATCTTTAAAATGTCCCTGTCTCATTGAAAAAAAACATAGTAATGGTGTAAAATAGAAGATCATCCCATTAACTATGCAGTAGATTCACCCTGCTGGTCCAGAATAAATTTGTGTCCTATTAACACCACACAGGAAGTGGTAAACTCAAAATAAAACTTTAGAATAAGGTCAAACTGTGTGTTTGGTGCTTTGTAGTTCACAGAAAAGTGATGGTTCAAACATTCAAATCATTCTTCAGCATTAAAACTCTAAATGCGTTATGTCTTGCTGCCAAGAGTGCAGCTTTAACTGAGAATGTGTTAATTACCGCACACTTTGTCAAAACTAAAGTCATTTTTAATTCTAATGGGATTCAAGTGTCAGGCAACGTTTGAAAAAAAATGATGCTAAAAAACATCTGGAATATTTCCATGTGTCCTAGTATTTTTGCATTATTTTCACAAAGCGGTATAGTGTGGATCGTTTTTATCTACATTTAAAAACACGAGGGAAAAATAAAGATTTAAAGAGGTAAACTTTGTGGGCTTGATGCAGAGCTGTGGTCTTTTCAGATATGTTTCTCAATAAATGCAGCTCCTAAACCCACACATGGTGTCACATCATTGCGGTTAAAACCCTTTGATGCAAATCATATGTGGTCTTCTTTCCACATCAGTAGCAGCAACAACAAGCAAATGTTGCATTATTTTTGAAACTGTTAATGTTAGAAATATATATATATATATATTTTAAAACAATTTTTCCACACAACTCATTCTGGAATGGAAATGAATTCAGATGAACGCTCAAGTCAAGCAAAGTACATTGTTAAATGACTCGAAGATAACACGTGGCTGCATATTTTCTCATACATCTGACAGTTGTCTGTGTGCAGAAGATGCTTCCAACGGTTCGAAATGGTGTAGTTGCTCCTTGCATGTCACACAGCCTAATGCTGGAACTGCATTAGAGGAGATAACAGCACATCAGCAGGGAGCTGAGGTCCCATTCAAACTTACAGATAAATAATGAGATTTTTCCTTCATTTCCGTGAACGTGCTTTGGAGCTGCACAGAATGAAATATCATCTTTTGTGGGGTGATTTTTATTTATTTATGCATCACTAAGTGCTGCGTTCGTTGCTTTTAATTGACCTGTGACCACTGTATTCTTACGGTGTTGACTTTTATTTCTATATTTACACTTCTTCTGCTAACACATGATTCACTCTCTACAATGTATTGCAAGAGTGAGGCTGTTTTGACCCTGGCTTTACTGCAGAGACATGTCTGTTAGAACACCGTCATCTGTGTGAAGAAGATAGCGCAATGTTGCTGATATGCCGCCCTGCATATTACAGTAAATCTCATGTGCTCTTAGAAACGCACGCACGCACAGTATAATCAAATTTAAATTCCACACTAAACACTGTGATACAGATTGTTGCTGTTGTTTTTGTACAATTTTAGAATACTGTTATGTTTCTTGAATTTCATTTAGATTTAGCCTAGATGTCAAAAGACTTCTGTGCGATGGCACCTCATAACTTTTGCAAAGGAATATAAAAGGTGGTTCTGCACCCACAAGAGAACGCAACCGTCTATTAAGGGTAGCAAATGTTTCATGAGAACATGCAAAGACTTTTGGATGTTTTTGCCCTCTTGGTTCTGCAGGGAGAGCCTTGACTTAGTGGCCTTGAGTGAAATGGAATGAAACAAATTTCTGAACGAGAGCCAATCTGACTAAAAGATTGGAGGATATATAAACAAAAGAGGGAACAGGGGCTTACATTTTTCTACTTTTAAGGTACCTGCAAAAAATACAATTTCTCTTTTCAAATTCACCTGCTCCATTTGCAGTATATTGTTCATTTGAATACAGGCTGCATGGGAGACACCTGTGTGTGTTTGTGTATGGTGTTTGCAACGGCGATGTTTTCTTGTCACTTCTTAGTGGTTGCAGAAACTACATGCTCTCTGTCTCTGCTTGTTCTCAACAGAGAGTTCAGAAGAAGGCTTTCCCCACACCCCCACCTCTCTTCATCCGTCCCCTGACAGCTCTGACCGAGTGTCTGTATCAAGCCAACCAGATTTCAGTCACTCACTGGACTACCTCTTTCTCTCTCAGTGTGAGACGGGGAGTGTTAGCACTAGTAGGTACGTACAATCTGCAAACCCTGTCTTTACAAGACAAAATAATGGCAGTAGTTCATGTTTAACAAATACAATGCTCTCTCTCCCCCCCTCCATACATGTAGACATGACAGCTTTTCAAACTCTGAGATGTCTTTGGAGCAGAAGTCATCAGACGATGCTGTCAGGGACATTGTCCCCTCACCTCTTTACACCGATTCCTCTTCCTCCTCCTCCTTTCATGCCAGCCCGTGTCCATCTCTTTTCCTTCATGGGAGGTTGACTAACCCTCCTTTCAGTGCTCCATGCACCTCCATGGCGCTACCGTCGTCCTCTTCCTCTCCACAACGCCACTGTGCCACAAGTGTCTTCCAGTTTGACAAACCTTATTCTTCTGCATCGTTTGAGGCAACGAGTGACAGACAAACACCTCCTCCCCTTCCACCCAAGTCTAATCTCCTGTCAGAGCAGCTAAGTGATGATTTAGCTCGCAGACCGTGGGCAAACCACGGTGCGTTATGTCTCCGGAGGACCTCTTTGTCATGCCTGGACCATTTCAGAACAGGTATGTCTTCATTAGGAAAGAGTGTCACAGTATGCAGAAAACAAAAACTGAGCAAGCTGGGCACAACAGAATTATTCGTAATCCTGAAATGGCAGCATACAGATTCATGTCTGCAATATCTGATTGTAAGGGATGAGATTGTACACTAATTTTCCAATCGTATGTCTATTTTTTAGGAGATGCCGAAATCAGATTGATGAGGAACAGGAGGCAGAGTCTTAACCTGGTAAGAGAATCATTAACAGCACAAAAAACCAAAACGTTTCTCATGAGATCTTGCTGAAAAACCTTGCATAATTAAGGAAATAGTTTGACATTTTGGGATACTTGTGTTTTATATGCTTTTGTATTATATGCTTTACGCAAGTTAGATGATAGGATACAGCACTCTCATGTTCGTTAAATATGAAGCTACTGCCAGGAGACAGTTAGCTTAGCGTAGCACAAAGACTGGGAACAGTATACAACTCAGTTGTTTAATCTGTAACATTAACTGCCTGGAGTTTCTCCTGCAGTTAATGCTACAGCTGGGATATGGTTAGTTTAGCCTACCATACCTGGGGTCTTTGCTGATTGCCAAGGCAACCTCACAGTGATACCAGGCTTTGGTTTTTGTATGCATCAAACAAACAATATATAACATGTTAATTAGTGACCTTAGAGGTTCTGGTAGATGGATTTTGTTACCGTTTGACAGAGCCTGGCTAGGTGTTTCCCTGTTTCCAGACTTTGTGCTAAGCTGAGCTAACAGGCTGTATCATATTCATATTCATACGTATGGTAGCCGAGAGGGGCAAACAAACTGCAACTAAAAAAATCAACACACATGCATAAATAAATATAGACAATATACATTTTGACAAAATAGACAAAACACAAGCAGGAAGAAAAGTGTAGTAAAGAGGCGCCACAGAAAGGTGCATTATCTTATTATGTATATATATATATATATATATACATGTGTGTTTATGTTTGGCCCTAGTCTTTTAGAGTATTATAAAACAAGTTTACGTAGCTACCGTGAGCTTGCAAGCTAACACCAGTTAAAAGCTCATATGTGTTACTGAATAGTAGAACATTTATTCAAAATTGAATAAAATTAGGAAAACAAAAGATCCACTCTCTCTGACATAACCTCGCCTTCCGTTCTGTAAATGCAGACTTTTTCTGTTGTATTTTGAGGGGTTTGTGTGCTTTTAATTTAGCATTGTTTCTGTATTTGTGTACTGTGGATTTGGTTGTGTTGGTCTATTTGCATGTGTTTTCTTTAGTTGCAATGCGTTTGCCCTTGTCGGCCACTGCACGTACCCGACATAAGAGTGGAACCAATCTTCTCATCTAACTCATGAAAATGCCAAACTATTCTTTAAAAAAAAACAACTGTAGGATTGGAAAATGTACAACTTTAGCACCCTAAGGGGTAGCATCATGTATCTAAGAAGAAAAACACAGAACAATTTAAAAGATGCACTAAGCACATAAAGATTCAGTGTCCTTCACAAATGTGTACCATAATGACAATAAAGTGCACTTGTCTGACCTCGTGATGCTTTGTCATTTAGCAGCCTTGTTTAAATACCACACAAGTTCAAAGCTACCAGGATGAGTCGTATGTCCCCATGGCTTCCCCGTCTCCATCTGTTACCACCACTGAATGTGATGGCTACATCCCCATGAGCCCCGGGACATTTAGTTTCCTCAATACCAACTGTAACATTGAGTCCTCCACGACTCTCAGCACAGCAGTGCGTCAACCTGGGGATGTCGCGCCGCCTCCAATCCACCGGCATCTCAAGCCTCGCTTGAGGAGAGGTAAGAGTCATGACAGTCCCGATTGGTTCATGTGACATTTTTTGACATTGTGTAGCAAACTGAGATTTTATTTCTACCCAGCTAACCAACTCCACGGCTGGGGGTCTTGATGATGTTTTTGAGTATGTGGTCTTTGTTATTTGGGTTCACAGCTCGACCTCCACCTCTTGACTTGAGAGGCCTCTCTACAATCACTGAATGTCCCACTCATCTTCCTTTGGGCAGAGCAATGACTGAATCATGGTGAGGGAAAAATGTCTTTATCAACAAAGTATAATAGGAGGTTCCAGTCGTGTGTTTTGGTGATGTGACTGCCAATTTGTTTACAACTATATCTCATTATATCTTTAAATTTCAACGGGTTAAATCTCATTTTGGTTCTAAATAGGCTCACCCAGCTTAGGGCTAATGTCCTGATTCTCCGTTGGTTGCTGATCTGACACAATTCTTCCTATTTTAATTGCAGCTTTGCAGTGAACTGTTTACCTCTTGATAGAAGACTTGAAAACGTGGACAATCCAAGAGATGAAGACACACACTGCACTGCAATGGTAACTACTTACAATTGTGAAAACACATTTCAAACAATATGTAGTGTGTAGACTGACGTGATGCGATTAATGCTATTACCATATAAAAGACTTAAAGAGGACTTTGACTGTGCATTTTTATGCTTCTTTTCATGCACCAATAAGATACTGAGTAACATGACCCGATTTGGCTTTCCTGGCTAGGAAATGGATTAGATTTTCCTTAGTTACGCCCTAACAGTATTGGAACAGTGATGATTCAGAAGGTCTTCATTTCTTTTTTCTGACAGGAGTCAAGGCAACATTTCTGTCTCAACTTTGATGGAGCGGTTCAACCCTGGGCGAGAAGATCAAACCTTGACTATTTGTCACTGGATTTCAATTCTGCATCCCCCTCTCCTGTGCAAAAAGTACGTTATGATCAGATAAATGCAGGCTCAGTGTTTCGCACCATTGTGCAACTGTAGCCTCTGCAGACAGTAACAGACACGGACTGGCCAAGACTCTGACAGTGATGATGTTACTTTGCTATTGCTAGTACTTTTTCTGTCACCCTTCCTACCTTCACTACCTATATGCCACAAGCTTTGGGTGTTGGTAAGGCATTCTGGGAAACAAATGAAATCACTAAAGTGGAGAGAGAACAGCTAACACCACACATGAATGATTTTTAACATTGTACAATTTATTTTCTTAAACTTTAAACACACACTCAGCAGTATTATTATTATTATTATTATTATTATTATTATTATTATTATTATTATGATCTGTGTTACTATTTAAATGACCAATCATTGCTCACTACACAGGTACAAAAAAACAACTTGTCTGTAAGCAGTGACAGAAAAACGTGCATGTTTTAGGACATTTTACTTGTGATCTTCGGAAACATCTAACGCTAGACTGCTACTATTATAGTACTCATGAATATGATGTTGTGAACATGCAGTGAGAAATGTATGACCCAAGAGATTTGTACTTTAAGAGTTCAGAACCCTCAGGAACATCACTAGTTCAAATACAGTATCTGCAACATGATTGGTTGTTACAAGGAAAGCAGAACCATGTTCATTTAGGAAACATATCACTCACTGTCTCCTCATCTCTCCCGTTCTATGTCCAGCAGAAGTCCTTTCTGTCGGATGATCACAGAGTGGATTACGTGCAGGTGGATGAGAAGAAGACTCAGGCGCTGCAAAACACCAAAATGGAGTGGACAGATGTCAGGCAGTCAAAAACATAAATGGAACATACCTGCTGAAAAAAAAGCGCTTGGTTTCAAGAAGTAACACCAGCGAGGAGGGCAGAAGGGGACCAAAAACAATTTAAAAGCACTTTGAAAGACAGTATTAAAGTAAAAGTACAAAAGTAAATAAGCATTTTGATGGTTGTTTGCGTAGTGGAAACACAAAACTGCACTGTAAAACTTTCACTCTCCGTAGATCAATTTTGTAAATATTACCAGATCGTGCACTGTATCGCAACGATTTTTATCGTAGCATAAAGTTTTACCAAATTTTGAAAAGGGCATAATATTGTTTCATTGTAAAAAAAAATTAAAATGAATGAGATTTGCGTTAATTGTGTGTAGTACTTGCGATTGTAAATAAGACAACTATTTTAATGATGTGTTTATATATTTCTTTCCTTAATTATGTATCATAGACCAAAATGATCCATCCTGAGTATTCTCCTGCTCCTGCCGGGATCTTCATATTGAAGAAGTTTTCACTTGTTTTGGTACTGTGATTACTCAGAGAGATTCTGGAAACATGTCATAGAAATTGTTTCCCGTACATCCACATTAACCCCTTGTGGTAGGAAAATGTTATCTTCTGGTTTTTGGAGAGAGGACTCAGATTATTTTTTATGTGTGACAAACCTTATCTTGCTTCTAGCTAAATATCACATCCAGGACTAAAAATTTAATAGAAGCTTTTTTTTTTATACATCTTTTTATTTATTTATTGTGTTTTGTGTATTTATTTAATTATATTATGTAAGTTTGTCTCATGCACTTGTCTTCCCCCACCAGCATTTTCTAATTTTTATGCTCCGATAAATATGTAACTATAAATAAAGTTTATATATATTTTTTAAACTTTTTAAAGGTGTTTTCTTTTATTCACAAATGACACATCAGCATTGTTTTCGTTAAACCTGTCCTAGACTAATTCAAATATCCCACCTCATTAAGGTTCCCTTAACTACACAGGAACATGTAATACCATGTGTACCATGGACCATACGATTGATATAGATAGAATGATAGTAGAGCATATACAGGTATGGAAATATATATTTTGGAAATATGCAATTATACGTTTTTCCAGATGAAATACTTTATTATTAGTTTTAGTATAATTATTATTATATCGTTTGTTTTAAAACTTAAAAATGTATTTAATATAACAGTATGTAGCTACGTACACAAAAACTGCTCATAGGGCGCAGGCCATTAAAAAGAAAATATAATATAGAAAATAATTACAAGAATAATACAAAACCTAATACAAATTTAAATAATGTATTGTTAGTCCATGCGAAATGTATCAAACACAAAATAAGCCTTTATTGACGAAGTTCGTGATATATACTGTGTGACTATCTAATTTTTCTAACAAGAAAATAACACCTACACACATGTTGCGTCACTAGCATGCGCCCAGGAGGCTCACGAAAGGAGTTTTGGGTAAATTACCTGAGGAGTCTGTCGGTTATCATCCAGCATTTAAACGCTGAACATCTCAAGTAAAATCGGCGTCGCGTGCGTGGCTAAACTAGACACATTAATCCAATACCTATGGTTGGTCTGCGTATTCATACCACACTGTTTTGCTGCGATGTGGTTTAACGTTACCCGCTGTCAGACTCCCGTTACAGCCACAAACTGCCGGACACACTGGTGAGTGGGCTTAACGCTGTTAGCAATCACCCCAGCGCTAGCGTTAGCTAACGGTGGCTGCAAACAAATGAAACCGAAGCTGGTGGAAGCGCGCGGGCCCAAGTCGACTGCAGTAACCCAAAGTTAAAGCGCGCGGTAGCAGAAACCACGCATTGAGATGTAACTACGTCTCCTGGCCGAGAAACCAACACCAGCTCCGCGCTGCTGCGAGACTTTGGCTTTACGTTAGTTGGTAAGTTTGTTTACCTTACGACTCAGTTAGCTCTGTCGCATGAATGTGCTAATATGTCATTTAGTTTTACATGAACAATTGTTAGAACTTGGTCTGTTAGTTGGACTGAATTCAACGATAGCTACACGTTTATTATCTTTGCCACGGCTCTCATTTAAAGTACATTTTGGAGATTCTTTGACCCTCCTTTTACCAGCATAGTGGCATCTGTAGCCTGCTGCTTCATCACCTATAGTCACCAGCTTACGCTTTTTATTTTATCTTTGATTAACTTTCAGTCAGTTATAGCTAACTGTGTAACTAAACACAATTGCACTCAATTCTCTGGCATAGATGTATAAGTTTGTATGTATTGGTTTGGTTTAGTTGTATTCTCCCACAGAACGATATACATAACATACTTACAGAAATATAAACAAAACAGAAATATGCAATACAAAGACAATAGATTCAGTATGAGTATAGGGTATGTATATTCATATGTAATTAATGCACTAAGTTCCTTAGGCCTGTACGCCTTACATCGATGATGTAAAAGGAGTTTAAGCTTGTTTCACTGGTCTGTAGTTTTGCAGTTGGGGCAGTTTTTTATTTGTTTTCTCAGTAGTCAAAGTGGCTCCACAATAATATTGCAGACGCATTCATACATTTATTTATGTGGCTTTCTTGACAGAAGATTGGCTCAAATGACTTGTAGCAGAAGGTGCCAAGACAAAACATTACATTATTAGCATTTTAACTTAAAAAATAAATTAAATTAAATGCAACTAAGACAACAAGAAACCACAGAAAATGGAAATGCATTCAGGAAAGTCAGGGTTTGTGTCACCAGAAGGGAAAACCGGCACACATGGCTATACAAAGCCATAACCCACACACTGGAACGAGCCATACGGATGTCGAGTTAACATAGAGAGAATACAAGGGCAAAGACTCTGGCTCATGCAAACCCACACTGAGAACATATTAAAAACATGAACACATAACAAATATGAAGTAAAGATTTTTTTGTATATACGGTTGAGTAATTTTAACTGACAAAAAAAGTCACTCATCCCCGGTAGGCTTAACCAAATGAACACACCTCAGTCAAAGACTTGTCTTCTCACATCTTGGTATGTCCTAATGCACTACTAGATGTTAAAAGTAAAACAAAGGCTGATGGCCACGTTGATATGGAGGACACTGGGGAGTATTCTAGCTAGTAGAAATTCTAACCGTCTAATGGAGGTGATGTTCAAAGTCTGCAATGTGAGTGCTTAATATCAGCGTGGCAGAAATTTGAAGTGAACATTGATTTTGGTCTCAACTATCTCAATACAGGGCTCGTACCAGATGAAGGACACATTCACCGCAGTGATCCTATCAGCTGATTTAGAAAATTCAGCTGCTATGCCTGCCGTTGGACTGCTTTTGTAAAACGTGGTCGCCATGGCTTCTCGTAAGGTAGACGAGCTACCAAGTGACACCGAGGATTTGGCTTCTGTCCCAGCGCAGACTTCCCGGCGCAGTCATAACGACATCATGGAAGAGCCTCAGCCAGATGCCATGAGTGCTGCAGTGAAATCCCAGAAATCTGGAAAATTCAGGAGGACTGCCCTGACATTTTTTGGAGTTCGGAAAGGTATCTGTATTTTACCAAGCTTCTTTGGAGGAAGGAACAAGTGGTCTTCTAAGAAAGGAATCCACAAAAGCAGAACACATGATGGGCTAAGTAAGGTTAGTTATGATGACAATCTGAGAAGCGGGTACACCTCAGCAGGAGATTTTGAGTACCACTGCCAGAGGGACTCTGCTGGAGAGCTCCACAGCAGCTGTCACAATGAATGTAGTCACCACACCGCTGACCAGAAATCCCTGACTCTTACCCGGCAGAAAAGGGGTTTTAGGAGTCTTTTTCAAAGTTTTAAGTATCACAGAAACCATAAAAATGTTGGGTTGGATAAAACTGAAATGATTGCAATGTCCTCCCCTTGCTGCAAGGAAGAGGTGCCCGTTGTCCAGGACAACACCAGCCAGTATGTCACAGAGTGCCTGGGATCTGAACCTGATGTGCCTGATTTTGCAGATGTTATATGTGAGATTTCCATTAGGCCTGAATGTATTGATGCTGATGAGGTGCCATCCGAGAAGAGCGTGGCGCAAGACAGCCCAAAGTCTGAGCTCAATGATGAGACTTGTGACGAAGAAATAGAGGAAATTAAATTGATGACCGCAGTTTCCAGTGAATTGAAGGAGAGTTCTAGAGGACGGAGCGATCCTTGCCTGAAACTCGAGACGATGCCTGAGCCCAGATTGAAGTCCGAAACCCCTGCTTGCTCATCGGATCAGCTAAACCTGATTTATGGAGACGTAGCATCATTAAAGAGCTTTGATTCCCTCACTGGCTGCGGGGACATCATTGCAGATCAAGAAGACGAAAGTATCACAGAGAGCACGGTGTCAGGAGAAAGGAGCAGAAATGGAGGAAAGAGGGCTTCTTGTTACCTTACTTATCAGGGTGGCGGTGAAGAAATGGCCTCACCCGAAGATTTGGATGAGGAGTGTCTACATGATTTCTGGGGAAATAATGCATCAGAGGAAATTTGCTGTACTTGCAGCCAAGATCATACTGATTTGACCGCTGACCTGACAAGTTCTCACAATGTGGACTTACTGAACAGTAACAGTGCACAGCAAGCCAGTGGCATGGATGTTTCTTCAATTGCTGATGCGTTAACTCCTCAAAGTGAGCATCAAGAATCAGTTCCAAATAGTGACGAGGGCTACTATGATTCAACTACCCCGGGGCCAGAGGACAGACAAGAAAAAGCGGACCGACTAAGGGCAGAGAGATTACCCAGGGACAGTTACAGCGGCGATGCCCTCTATGAGCTTTTTGCACCTGATGAAAGTCTCATCAGTCCACATTATGAAAACAAATCCAAACTGCCCAGTTCAAAACAGTGCGAGTATTTCAGTGAGCCAGTTGATGTGACAGATTCCGCCTTTGTTCCAGACATGAATCGGTTAAAACTAAGTGCTAAACTGTACAAAGTTCGCGATTGCCGAGAGACGCCGAACACATGCAGTAAGTCTTCGGAGTTGGCACAAAACGTGGTTGGTTGCCAGGAAATCGGTACGAATAAAAACCATAATTTGAATTCAAAAGCCGAAGCATCAGTCAACAAGAATATTATAGAACCAGATGTATTTGATAAAAAGGGAATTGCGCCTGCTGTAACTGAAAAAAGAACAAAATCCCTGAATGCCGAGTGTGAGAAAAGGAACAGCAGTGTGTCGTTCGGAAGCACATCTGACCCAGATTTTGAAACATTTTGTGAACCCAAAGAGCAACACCTCGAGGAAAACAAGCCCGTAGCTTTACCATATAAGAATATCAATTCTCCGTCTCCAGATGATAACAAGGACTTGGATGATGGGCAAACTGTGTGTTTCTCTCAAGCCCTCGTAGACTACACAAAACACGCTCAGATGCTGAGTAACCTGCACAACAATGTGGATGATTTGGAGACACAAACTGCCTTCACTCCAAATATGCAGGCCTTACCTACCATAGTCACATTTGATGTGGTGGATATGCATAATGAGGGTGAATACGATGAGCAGATTCATATGGAACTGGAGGAGGACATCTCATCGCCCTATCAAGAATTTGAAGAAAGCTACCTACAAAAAGATGCATTTGCTGAATGTGACTATCAAATGTTAGACCTGTATGAACAGAACCTGATCAGTAATACATGGGCAATTGCTAGTCTCCCGCGGCACCTAGGCCTTACAAGAGTCAGTCAGTCCATGCCTTATCCGTTGTCTTTAGACAGGAGAAGTAGGTCTCTGGACACAAAAAGCCTTGAGTTGAAGATGCCTGACGCGTACAGAGAGAACACAGCTGCTATCGTTTCTTGTTCTCAAACTGAAAAAGACTCTGAAAGAGATTCCTCACCATATTACAAAAAGAATGTACTCGTGTCAGAGGTTAGAGACAGTAGCAGCATTATGACCTTATCGTGGCAAACCAGGTCAGAAATGGCTTTAAGCCTTCCACTGACAGATGGGCAATTCACTGAGAAAGTACAGAGTCTCAGTCAAATTCAAGGAAAACGCAAAATATTTTCTAGTTCATCCAGCAGCGATTGTCCTAACAGCACATCCCAACTTTGCTCCGAGGTGTCCGACAGAGCGTCCTGTGATTTAATTCCACAGAACACCGAGCTGTACAACAGGCAGCATTGCCTTCCTCCGCAGTCTGATTCCTGTTTACCTCATAGCACCTTTGTTTATTCTGGAATTATGGATGATGAATCAGACAATGTTGATGAGGATGTTTTTTGTAAAGCTGCCACTAATTTGCAATCCTATAATCAGTGTGGTAAAAGCAGACCAGTGGCAGGTAGAGACGGAATATCTCATACTGGGAGTCCTCTGAATGCAGGTGTGTCTAAAGAGAAAATGGCAATCCTCCGTGAATCAAGAACACCAAGGGATGTGGCCTGCAGCACACTCCCCGATGCAACCTTTAATTGAAATGCTCTTGGCATTGAGATCACATGTATATGTGCTAAAGAGTGCTTTTATGTTACATCCAAAGGAGTAATTGTTGCTTAATTTTTTTTACTTGCACAACATATTAATTTGAAAACATGTTGTTCACTGTGAGAGGCAGGACGTGAACTGAAATTTTATATTCTGAAATGTGGAGTCTTTGCCATCATGCTGCGTCAAGTACATGGCTGGCTCATTGGGAAGTAAAAAGGGATTTTCCTGTATTTGCACAGTAACAGCTGTTTGTTTCACACAGGCCACACACGTCAGTCTATTCAACATGTTTAAGCAAGTAATAGTTGAATTCACATTGCAAATGCTGACCGATTCATCTCATTAAGCTATTGAATTTCACTAGAAGGATTAAATCCATATGTAGCCTCAGTGTCCAGGTCTCAGTAGTAATGCCACACTGTTTAATGGGTGTATACTGTATTAGCCTGGTCTCCATAGCACAGCCACACAGGGCTAGCCAAGTCTTGCTTACCTTGCCAATTGCCCCAATACATTTGTAGGCTTATGCGTTAACTGCCAGCCTATGTTTGTGTTTAGTTACTTTTCACAACCTCTCTTTACCCCAGTAAGCTTTATGTTGGCCTGTCACGATGCTCAATTTGACTGTTTTTAGCTGTTTAGGGTTTACCTCATTTCAGGACAGACTGGGTTTAGGAAACAAACAACAGACTATCTTAATTCACAGAGAGGAATAGCTCAGTCCTCAGTATAAAACATGTCTCTTGTTATGCTGTTATTGTATTTTGCTTAATCTTAAAACATCACCTATTTCTTCCCCTCAACCCAAAACAGGATAAGCATGCATAAGAAATGTCAGATGGAGTGATAGTTTTTGCAACTTAACTTCAGCTGTCACTTCATTTACATACTGTAGATAGCTATGCAAGGCCTATCTACTTGTTCTTAACTATAGCACATTTACGTGCAGTTACCCCTTGTGTGAAATTGCTTTAGATAAGACGTTGAAAAAAACGCCAGAGTAAAATATCTATAAAATTGTGGAGAAAAACAAATCGAGGGGGAAAAAAACTAGGTAGTACCTAACTGGTCTCAGATTTACTGTTTGCTTTTGGCCTGAGAAGATTTGGCCTTACTGTGGCTGTTTTTTGTTGTTGTTCCCATTTTCTAACCGCTTGACCATCTTACTGAAATGATGTACTCCATTACTGCATTCAAGTAAGCTTGTGGAATGAAAACATAGTTTGATTTTTGTTTGGATTTTAAAATGTCAAAAGATAAACTTTTTGATATCATTTTCTTGTGCATTTTGTGTTTGATATGTAGTTTTTTTTATAGTGTAATATTGAACAAATGTTAAATTTGTATTTATATTCTCAACTATTTGTACACTGTAACATTGTATTCCAAATGGGTATTACAAATTGTCACTATTCTTTTTGTTTTATTTTGGATTTAGTTTGTTGTGAAATTACACTCATGTTACATTAGAGGATTTCTCTTGAAAATCTGTTACTGTTTTTTTGTCAGAGTAGAACACTGCCTTACACTAAAATAAACACAACAAGACATGCATTTTTCCATTTTTATTTTCTGTCACTGTTGCATATTCAGGGTGAGGCAGGAGCTGCAGTCTATTCCAGCATCCATGGAGCCAAAGGCAGGGAAACACTGGCAGATTTTTTTTGTATTGCATACACATTTGCAAACCCATTCACGTTGAAAACCTATAAGCAGTTTATTGTTTCAAATTGACCTAAACACAGGAGTAGAACGTGTACACCAAAGTGCCCCTGTCTTGAGTATGCATGTACACCATATACATGATTTGTTGAAAAACATACTAAGTATGAGTACTATGATCTGCTAGATCAGTGTTTCTCAACTGGGTGTACTTTGGAGTACTTCAGGTCTGTGTGTGATTTAAAAAAAAAAGATATGTACATTTAAAAAATATTTTTGCATATGAATGCAAAATTCCTAATATTTCTACTAAACATTTGACATTTAAGATTTTTTTTGGTGTTTTTTAGTAAATTAGACATGATGGCGTAGCACCTCTTTATTAATGCTATTTTTCTCCCAAAATAGTTCTGCACTTGTCAAGGGGTACTTGGCTAAAAACATATTTCAAACGGGGGTAGTTATTGAAAGCAGTATTGAAGAACCACTGTGCTAGATCACGCTTTTGTATTCAAACAATCAACCTGCAAGGACTGCCACTGAAAATTAGCCTGCATGGCTAAATCTTGCACAATTTGAACAAGTTGGACTCTGTGCTTATGTTGATTAATGTGCAATATCCCTTTTAAATAAAGAAATCATAAAAAAAAAAACTAGAACAGAGTAGGTTATGTGATTGTGGACTCAAATAAAAGCAGTACATTTCATTATAATGTAAATTCCGATTTGAGTTCATGAAGTTCATTTCAACTACCCCCTGTTGGAATCTATGACAAATCTGCCCTTGCTTGTTTGCATTGCTCAGTGTTACGGTAAATGTCCCTACACAAGCCACGAAGAAAGTATCACAAAAGCGCTGCCTTGATGAAACGTCTGATTCAGTAGCATAGGGCAAAAATCAAGTTTGTAGCGGTGGAATGAACCCGGTGTCTTTTTACCGCTTAGATTACTTGTTTCCCTTGCGTTATCTGGCAACCCTGACCAAACTGCGACAGCGCCAATGGCAGCAAAACATAACTTACAGGCGAGGAGGATGACAGCAACAAGGTAAGATGAGCACCGCCTGAAATCAACGCTAGAAGTGATATATTTGCTGATTCAGTCGAGAATAGTGCTGTGTTGCTGTGGTTTTACCCCTGTTGAAAATGTTAAATGATCGTCAACTTTACCTCAAGTTACAGTAGTATTCCGGCAAATATCTTGGCACACGCTAGGCAGCTAGCTAGCTAAAGCTAATGTTAGCAATGTTAGCCTGTGGAACCACTGTACGTTAGCTAACGAAACGGAGACCGGGTTGCCTGACAAGCTTGGTAGTTAGCGTTAGCTTGCAATAATAGCCATCTTATCGCTATATGGCACCTGACCGACAAGATAAACCGAAGTCGGCTGGTTAGTTTATTTAGCTAAAATGTTGACTCTCCAGCTGGCCAAGTAACGGTAAACTACCATGCTAGCGTCTGCTAACCGTAACTCTGGGCCTAGCTAGGGATGTCAAACCAGTTTCCTCTAATCAAATTCAACCACAAAGGTTGCGTCGTGTGCAGTAGTATTGTTGTAACGCGGTGTGTTGTGAGTATAAGATCTTTCTTGCTGTCATTGTTTCTCCCTTACACCCCTCTCAAGTCATGATGCTGTTGCCAATTAACTATATCAAGCGCTTCAGTTTTCTATTGACGTGTCAACTAACGTTAGTTAGCTAATGGATGAGAAAATATAGTCCACCTAGCTAGGTTAATTCAACAGTTAGGGAGTTTTTAAGTGTGGTCACTGTCATTTGGGTCAATGCGGTGTTTGAATTTGGTTGCACATTCATGTGTGCTGTAAAGTCAAAAGTGGTTGAATATGAGAATTCAGTTAAAACCTCACTTTCTTTTTGCCTACTTTTAATACCCTTCTGCTAAAGGGATAGTTTTAACTTTGAAATAACTATAGTTTCCAATGTATTTAAAGACATTATGAATTGGATAAGTCTCTACAAGTCGAAATTATGTTTAAAAATCTAAACAAACTAGACATAACATGATATACAATACATTTTGAAGAATGGAAAAGTATGAAGCAAGTTGTTGAGTTCTAGTTTATGATGTGACGGACAGCGAGAGACAGAATGAGTCTAAAGTGTAATGGGATCATAGTGCCATCATCTGATCAATGTAAAGAAGGAATAAGAACATATTAGTCCTTCTTGGTTCCATGCCTTGGGTGAGAGTTTACTATGACTCATTACCAAAAACTTACACTCTTAAATATATTTGTTTGTACTTTTAAGCTCAGAAAATCTTCAAATGCGTAAATGACAGAACAGTGATAAGCTGTTGCAGTAGCCACTGTTCAAGAACATCTCAGTTTTGTAGTTTTGATGATGAAGAACTGCTCCAATCTCCATGCCGATTACTGGAAACCAATCTTATTTTCTCTTTTTTAGCTATCACAGTAACATTTAGTTGCATTCTGTCATTGCTTGGTTTCATAAAAATAAAACTGACTTGTTTTTATACAGTGGTGGCTGCAACCTTCAATTTTTATTAATTAGATCAAAGTCAATTCCCATCAAGATATCTGACTAGCCAAGTGGAACATGTATCCAACACTGACTATGGTGCAGTATAACACTGCTTCATATTGTATACTATATAGGGTCAGCAATGTAAACGATGGCTTCAGGGACCGGTTTCACTTGTTGCTATGAAACGTAACCACACGAGCCTGTGCATGTGCAGAGAGAGAGTCTGGAGGCCTTGCTGAGTCTAAGCCTGTGTATCTGGAGGTGGAAGGGACATGATTGGAAGAGCGCTGCTCCCCTAAACATGTATTGATTTGGTCATACATGTCTTAAATGGCAGTGGGATGTGTGACTCCCACAAAAGTGCCTCAACGTCCCTCCTTTTTTAGCTAGTTGTTTAAATCTTATCTTCTCAATCTATGTCATACAAGTTGTGATCAGCAGTGAGACAGTGTCTGACAACTGATGCTGCGACACAGGCTATACAGAACACTGCCATTAAAAGCTATGCATTTGTAGCCATAGTTTGACCCTCAAAATATCTTATCAACCTTCAGGGTCTTCCATAAATATCAGTCTTGTGTGTTACGTGACGATGGTGCTGCTAGTGACATAGTATTTGCTGTGTAACGTCACTTTTTATTGCAAAATAAGGTGCCTCAAGAGTTTTAGTATTGAGTTGTAGTGTAGCTGTGTTGTGCGTTTACTGACTGCCTGAAGAGAGATGATGAGCTGTGTTTGTGTTAGTCGTGACTGGTAAAAAGGAGTTAGCTGATGACAAGGCTGTGTTGCTAAGCAACGCACATCATGGGCTGCGCCTTTTGAAGCTCGAAGCTGGCTGTATTCTACTCTCTGCAAGACTGGGGGAAAACTGTGGTGTAGTGTTTCTGTTAATTAATGCACTTGTTGTAAAGATTTTTTCATGACCAATATCCATATAATGTAAAAATGTACAATCGAAGCTGTTAACAGTGTTGCATGATTACACTGCAGGCTCCCCTGAAGTCGTGTTCTGCTTTACCATGAAACAGCTTTGTTCCCTAGGGACTTCTGTTCAATCCAGAAGTGTCTGTTGGAGGGTTGGAGGCGCAGGGATACACTGTTCAGCCCACACTTTGTCTCAGGTTATGTTAACTCATGCGCTCACCCCATGTGTGTCTGGCTCGAATGTTGCTTGCTAGACCAGTAAGGCTTTTGTGCACATAGAAGCGAGGGTTGCTCTGCAGCACATTAACACATTTTGTGCAGGAAGACTGGTTTTTAGTTTAACACCAGTTAGCAAGGGACCAGGGAAGTCAGATGGAGACTTAGCTGTCTGTTTCATCTATATAGTTTTCCATATTGCACCTACAAGCAGGGGATCAGTGACAGTTTATTGTCTTTCATGTATTTATGTATTTTTGTTAAATACCAAAGTGAATTCCTGTAATATTCAGATGCTGATGCTATTGCCACACATCTTTCCCTCCGCATACCTACTAGGCTACAACTAGGGCAAACGTGTTTCGCAAATGCAACACTGCTGTAGAGGCTTTGCTACAGTATCAATGCGCAGTTGGCTACAGCTTACAGCTCTGAGGGGTTTCCCTGCCTATCTAACTCTAGATGGACCAGGTCTGGATGAAAGGCATACCTGCCTCTCCTGGTACTAACATGAGTAGAAACATTTCTAATGACAACCAGCCTTAAAAAATAGTCAGTTGACAATGATGTATAAAATAACTTGCAACAACTTTACATTTTTAATTATAGAAGTAAAATGAAGATAAGTGTTTTTTTAATAAAAAAAGCACGGGACAGAGAAGGAAAGTGAGAGGTTATAATTAGGCTATTTTAACATCTTTATACTATGACAGTAACTCAGTATAGGGAAGTTTAATTCCCTATACTGTCTGTCAATATCTGTCAATATCTTCTAATATCTGATAAGTGAGTGAAGTGATTTCACTCACTTAGGCCAGATATCTGTTGCCTTGGGCTTCCTTTGTACTGGCATTTCAAACTCCGGTTGATTTCTGAGGACTAAGGTTAACTGCTCCTCAGATCTCTGCAGGGTAAAGCCAGACAATCTGAGTTTTCTGTCTCACGACCGAAACAACTTTTAAACGTACACATGTTCCTTTGGAGCCTACTTTGCAGCGGCCCCGCAGCTTTTCTCCGGTGACCCAAGACGATTGTGATTGGTTTAAAGAAATGCTAATAAACAGAGATAGGAAGTAACGAAGTACAACTGAGGTCAGCTGAGGAAAAAAACAACTAAACGGTTTAACAAACTGAGAGCACAGATTTATAACAATCCGTGCCCACGGTTTTATAAACGTGAGCAGGATAGGAAAGATATTCTATATACTGTATATTTTTACCTTTAATAAAATTGAATAACATGTCTCCTCCTAGAAAGTACCTTATGTAATCATTAAATTAATAGATATTTTTGTGTTGGTGTTGTAGTTTACGGGGGGCCGTAAAAAAGAGACTAGCTGTCCCGAAGATAATCAGTTGAGATTGTGTGTGTGTGTTCTTGAACTAAGTCGTATAACTAATGTTGTCAGTTCATTTAAGTCTGTTGTTGTGTTGGTCTGTAGTTCTGGCACATTTAAAGTAAGTTAGCTAGTGATGTGGTTGTGTGTGTTCCTAACTTGTTAGCTAGATTGCGCCTGGTTGTTGATTCATAATGGCGTAAATTCACGTTTGTATTTTAGGTGCATTAGTTACATGCTACAGTTACACTGCATTAAGATAATGGAATTAATAGTGGGTTTATTGTTATTTGCTAGCATATATGATTCCTATATGCGTGATCTGTATGGTAGCCTTTACAGTGTTAAATGTTACAATGTTAAATTTACTTTTAAGTAAATTTACAAGCCTGTACTTTGTTACTTTTACTTAAGTAAATAAGTTAAATCTGTACTTCTACTTTTACCGGCATATTTTTTTACCACAAGTGTCTGTACTTCTTCTTGAGTACGGGAAGTGAGTACTTTTTCCATCTCTGCTAGTAAACCAGAGCACCTATTCCTCCCTTCCCAGAATGCTATGTGTAGTAGCCAGTCCCTCCTCCAGAGCGCTTTGGAGGAGGGTCTGGCAAAGCGAGACTATCAACGGTCTAACACTTTCTAAATAAACCAGCCAGCCAGATGAGACAGTTCAGGGTCAGTCTGGGACTCAAACCAGAGAAGGGTAAGCAATGGTACAAGTTACTGAAATATTGAGGAATAGTCTAACAAGTAGAAATGTACTACTTCTGTAATTTTTCATATTTAAATGTCAGCACAGGAAGTACAGAGCAAGTCGCTTTGACCCAGCATGGCCGGAAGCCAGTAGCTGGCTGATGAACACACCTGATGGGATGTTATGTGCAGAAAACACAGTCCCTCACGTCATGTTAATTTGGTAAAGCAACCGCTCTAAGGGTGCACACACAAACTATATAGCTGTAGGCAAATATGCAATAAATACACAAGCACTTACACTCTGTAGCAATTTCTAAGAATCAATGAGTTTGTAGTTGAGACATAGCATTTCACTGAGAAAAGGAGTGTTAGTCAGACAAAATGAATAGCCTGCAGACATTGCAGACTATTTAACCAACCCGTTACACCAACAAATGCAAACTAAACAAAAGATCAAACTTATTGTTTCCGAACCACAAACACCTAAACAGTCAGACACAGAGACCAAAGCCCATGTCCCAATTCAGATAGTTTCCCTGAGCTGCTGTGGTTCTTTTGGTAACTTGTTTATTTGGGCAGGTGACCGATATGACTAATAGTATCACTTGCCCCAGATAGCAGTGTTTCCCACAGGTGGAGAATGTATTGGTCTACAAGAAGTAGGGTGGAGGTTGGGGAGGTGAGGTAGCTGAAGACAGTAAGACTAAGTGTACATTAAGCTGATTTGCTTCCACACATTAGCATCAAAGGCACAATATAGCCTGGTTGTTCTCATTTCAAATTTGTCTATTTTTTATTTAAATGTGTATTGTGTATGTGTATTAAATGACCAGCAGTCATTCCCACGCTGCTGCGCAGTGGTGAGGAAATCAGCAAATCTATCTATACACTTTCAACCACTTATACGTGCAGACTTGAATGTGGGAAATGGAATTACAAAATAATCATTTTCAGTGGGCCAACAAAATAAAGTGTATTCATTGGAACAGTGGGAAACAATTTCTCTTAATTTATTTTAAGATTAATTAATTGTTATACACACATTACTAATTGAGGCCTATCATTGTGCTCTCTTTCAGGATTTAATAGTTTCATTTTGCCTGCCCACATAAGGGAGAACGTGTTACTTTTGCTCTACACAAAGAGCCTGTAGCGCTGAAGTCCAGCATTCAGTATGATTCCCTGGTTGCGGTGGAGGTGAGGAAACATGGCGTGGAAATCTGAGGTGTCAAGACGAACGTGATGACAGTATGGTCGATGGTGGAGAAGCTCAAAATGGAAAAACGCCCATGCAGGGAGGAGAACATTGACTCAAGCAAGGCCCAGCATGCCAGTGATGATTCTGAGGATGGAAGCAGCTCGGAAAGCGAATCAGAAGAGCAGCAACACCAGAGGGTTCAGGTGAACAGCAGCAGGTGTAAGAAGAGGGAGCCCTTGGCTGTCGCAAAACCCCACCGACAGCTCTGTCGTTCTCCATGCCTTGACCGGCCCAGTTTTTCCCAGAGTAGCACTGCGCAAGATTGTCGAGAGGATGACACCAGCACGGGACCAGGGATCAAGCCTGCCAGTGGCAGAGAGTATCAGACTAAGGTGGAATTTGCGTTAAAGTTAGGCTATTCGGGAGAGCAGGTGGAGGCAGTGCTCAACAAGCTGGGATCGGCTGCGCTTATTAACGACCTTCTTGCCGAGTTAGTAAGGCTTGGAAACAAAGTAGAGCCTGAAGTTCAACCCTGCATCAGCACGGCCACATCAATATCTCGGCCCCCCTGTGTTAAGGAGACGGTTAGTCCAGAGGTGTCAGTGGAAGACGACTCTGTGGATACCTTTGATAACCTCAGGCCCATCGTCATTGATGGCTCAAATGTGGCAATGAGGTAAGACACTAAAATAATACACTTACAATTAATTGATCTTTGCTTCATGTGGAATGCACTTAAATCCTTAAACGACATTGTTTTGTGTACTAGCCATGGAAACAAAGAGGTATTCTCTTGTCGTGGTATCCAACTTGCTGTTGAATGGTTCTTGGAGAAAGGACACAAAGACATCACTGTGTTTGTCCCAGCCTGGAGAAAGGAACAGTCGAGGCCCGATGCCCTCATCACAGGTAGCAAAGCTTTTTGAAGTTATACTTAGTTGTTGGTAAGTTGTAGTTTGTTGTAGACCTTGTGGCGTGGTCATGGTCCGCAAGAAAGGGGTGCTAGGACACGTCACACTTTTTTATTAATTGATAAAATACTATAATATAACCTAAGATACATACCATTGCCATCCCCAATACATTGGGATAACAGATTTTGGTTGTTTTTGATGGAGTTGTGACCAGCTGTTAACAAACATTACAACTTCCTTGAAATTTCTCTTTTAGATCAAGAAATATTACGCAAACTGGAAAAAGAGAAGATCCTGGTTTTCACCCCATCTCGGAGGGTTCAAGGCAGGAGAGTGGTGTGCTATGATGATCGCTTCATAGTGAAGCTGTCTTATGATTCTGATGGAATTATTGTGTCAAATGACAACTACAGGGACTTGCAAAATGAGAAGCCGGAGTGGAAGAAGTTCATAGAAGAGCGTCTCCTAATGTACTCATTTGTCAATGACAAGTAAGAAATCATTATTCAATCTCATGGAAGCATAATTATGTAAGAATGTACTCTAGTGGCGCCCAGGTAGCTCAATTGGTAGAGCGGGCACCCATATATAGAGGTTTGGCTGGATTTGACTCCAACCTGCGGCCCTTTGCTGCATCCTGACTCCTTCAGCCCCTGAGTATAGTCAAATTTTGAGGATTGTTAAAAAAAATATCTTCCCACTACAATACAAGCAAACTTTATATCCAAGTTTGTGGTACGAATTGTTATTTATTCAATACATTGTAAGACTATTTATGTGTGAATATTATACACTAATACTGTTTGCAAAATCTTTTTAGGGATTGTATTATGACCTTTTGCTAATTGGGAAAAATGTGGAAACCAGTTATTATATTTTGTTTTGTGGCTTAATGCTGGAAATAAAAAAAGATGACATTTAATAATAACGTTTTCTGAATGGCTATTTTGAATAGGTTTATGCCACCTGATGATCCACTGGGAAGACACGGTCCAAGTTTAGAAAATTTCCTACGCAAGCGTCCTGTTGTTCCAGAGCACAAAAAACAACCATGCCCCTATGGTAAGGAACATGGGAACTAAATGTCTTTTCAAATCATTGGCTGAATAACGTTACATTTTTATCTGAATAATTTCATTGTGTACTTTTCTTGACATGATCTACTCTTTCTTTACACAAGGGAAAAAGTGCACATATGGACATAAGTGCAAGTACTATCATCCAGAGCGTGTCAACCAGCCGCAGCGGTCGGTGGCTGATGAACTACGGGCTTTTGCCAAATTGTCTGCGGTGAAGACAATGAGTGAGGGGGCTTTAGCTAAATATGGTACTGGTCCAGCTGCTGTAAAGGGGGACAGCAACACTGAGGTCAAATATGTGGCACCAAAACGTCAATCTGACCCCAGTATTCGCTCAGTGGCCTGTGAACCTCCCGAGGCACTGTCCGTTGCTAGGAAGTCTGAGACAAATTCAGTGCCTTCCCTTGTGTCTGCTCTCAGCGTGCCCACCATGCAGCCTGTCAAGAACCACGCAGCTGGGGCCTTGAACACACGATCAGCCAGCAGCCCAGTGCCAGGTTCCATGCAGTTCGCACACAGTTCCCTGGAGCACATGTCTAGTGTACAGTACCCTCCAATTTTAGTTACTAATAGTCATGGCGCCTCTATTACATACGGTGATCAGTTCCCAAAGTATGACTCTGTTAGCGACCATGGTTATTATTCACTGCACAGTGATTTTTCAAACATGAGCATGAGCAGCATGCATAATGTCGACAGTTTCTGTAGCATGGAGCACGAGCATGGTGTGTATCAGAGAAATCCCAGCCACTGCCCTGAATCCTGTCTCAGCCATTCAAACAGTGACTCCTTCTCCTCTTATGGGGACCTGTACCCGAGCTCCATGGACAGTAGCTTAGAGGAGAGCATGAAGGGGCAGCAGTCTCCTGCACAAGGTAGGATGCAAGCTTTCTCCCATGGGTTTCGTCATGAAGCGCTGACCAGAGTACAGAGTTATGGACCTGAGGAACCCAAGCAAGTCCCCCGTAAGCAGTCTGGATCTCATCTGGCACCACGTATCCAGCATGTGGCAGTGGGAGCCAGGTCCAGCTGTCCTGGAGACTATCCCCTCACTCAGAATGTCCTCCCACCTTTGTCCTCACAGCCCACACGGTCTCTTGGTATGACTCGTATGGACAGCATATCAGATTCAAGGCTATATGATAGCAACCCCATGAGACAGAGGCGACCTCCACTGTGCCGTGAGCAGCATGCAAGCTGGGACCCTCTGCCATGTGGTAATGAGTCCTATGGCTATCATTCATATCCTTTGAGTAACAGCCTGATGCCGTGTTGCGAGCGGGTGATGGTCCGCAGCATGCCAGACAAAATGGAACAAATCTGGAACTCACCATGGGAGATGCCATCTGCAGCTGAACACCAAGAGCGGTATGTCATCCCAGACCACCAGTATCAAACATATCGGAACCTTTGTAACATCTTTCCTGCTTACGTAGTCCACTCAGTAATGGAGAAGAATCCTCATTTAACAGATCCACAACAACTTGCCGCCGTCATTGTTACAAAACTGAGGTCATGCCATTAGGCAGTTAATCTTATAAAATATTTCAAAAGTGATATGATAAGGGATGCAAGGATAGATTGCAAAGATAAGCACATGTTTAGTGTTTCTGCATGTGCAGCATCTGCCCTCAGGAGTTTTTTTTTTTTTTTTTTATGTTTCGGGCGGGATATCAGATTTTACATCGCTGAAATGACATAGAAGGAATCAGCATAGAGGAGGTTTATCTCGAATTGTAAGATGTTTCACATGTGAAAGCTACGTTTTTATATAAAGTGTGGTGCAGTTGTTATAAAGTATCACCTTGTTTAGAATTCTTATTCATAACACATTCATACTACCTGAGCAGGAGCTGGATAGCAGCTTTGTACCATATCCGTTATCAACTGAACTTTTGTTCATCATCAGTCATTCTGCAAAATAAAAATAGAACCTTTGGCAGGACTGTTCAATCTCCCCTAGATCAAAAAAGTGTTACTGTTGATTTGATTTATGTTACATGAAAATTATGCATCTATCCCTAAAGTGTTAAATAAATAAATAATTGTGAAATAATTAATCAAAGGAATAAATTGTGTAAAATATATAAAGAAACAACAATCTTTGAAGTAATTTAGGAAATTAAAACTTTCAATTTTTTGCTTAAGAGTACATATTTTTTCATAATATACATTTGGTTTACATTTTTT
>NC_045745.1:27784305-27793801 GCF_008692095.1 Etheostoma spectabile
TTTATTCAGTTTTTCTAAAATGATTTTTTCTTCAATAATGGCATTTCTTTTCCATTGACACTTAGTCCTGTACCTTTTTTTTTATTTCATGCCACGTTTCACGACAGTGAGTGGGGTTGTCACCGCCCTCTTACCTTTCAGCCAGTCCCATGCCCCCTGCCGCTCTTAAAGGAGAATTCCAGTCAATTTCAATAAGTAGCTCTGTTGCTTGTAAATTTGGAGTTCTTTCATTAGCAAAAAAAATTAAAACACTGGATCCTGTCTACACCGTGTTATCCTCCAGCTAGAGTTGGCACCCAACAGGCTCAAACAGATTTTAAAAGTGCTTTTAGCCTCTAAACAAATTCAAAATGTCAGTAGAAGTGCCTAGCCATGTGCAGTTAGTCCTTCCGAGTGCACGCAACAAATTTGACTGCAGCAGATGTGACAGAAAGGCGTGTTTAGAATAGTGTGGACTTCACCGGAAAAAAGGAAATAAACAGAGGTATGTGCCTTGGCTGAATTAACACAACTTTTATGCCTTCTTGTCACATGTACTGCAGTCAAATTTGCTGTGTTCACTTGGAAGGAAGCACTGCTCATGGGTAGGCCCTTGTAATGACATTCCAGGCATGTTTAGAGGCTAAAAACAAGTTTAAAACTTGCCCTGTTTATCCTGTTGGGGGCTAACGCTAGAAGGAGGATAACTCGGTGTAGGCAGCACTAATTGTTTTCATTTTTCTCTACTGACAGCTCTCCAAATTTACAAACAGCAGAGCTATGTGTTAAAATTGACCGGAATTCTCCTTTTAAGCTAGCAAGCTCAACAACAGCTACCAGTTTTAGCTAGGTAGCTCCTGTTAGCTAGAGTAACAACAATGTCAAAGTCAGGGTTGTGAGCAACTGCTTTTAATTCTAAAGAGAGACACAACTCTGAAGAGCAAATAGACGGGGAGCTTTATTCGGTTATCGCTCAAGCCAAAAGGAGCTAACTACCACCGCTAACACTGGCTCTTCACTTTGACGCTGAGTAATAATCCAAGCTCACAAGCCAGCCTAGCTAGTTTGGCAGTTAGCGTAAGCCATTTTGACAACTTTGGAGTTGTTACTCTAGGTAACAGGTGCTAACTAGCTAAAGGTTGGCTGAGAGGTAAAAAGTCTGTCAAATTAAATTTGACGTGAAATAAAAGTGTCACTTGTGTAATGCCATTGTGAAATTAAAACATTTTAAATAAGGCTGTCTATAATAAAATAAAAATGATATCCAAAAACTGGAATAACATTTCATAATGAGGCGAATTTTAATACTTTTTGAATTACCTCACGGATTGTTGGTTCATTTATATAAATGATTTTACAGTTTATTCACTTATTTCACACTGTCTTTTTAATTAATATTGATTACGTAATTATGAGGACCAGCTGGTTAACCATCATAATTTGAACCTAACTTAAATTTATTTACTTAATTTATGCACATTCAAAACAGTATAGCAGCAAAGGAATATTTGGTATGAAAAAATATAGTGAAATAATAGTTTTTTTTTGTATTTAGAGTACAACCCTTTCAACCATAATGTAATTTGAACTAATCTAGCTAGCTAGTGTAATACTGAACCCTGTGACAGTGTGAACTAAGTGGAACAATAAACTGGTTAGCTACATTGCAACGTGTTAAGACAGGAAGTAATAACTGCAACATCTTCCACAATCGCCTTATTAAATCTGACATAAGAGTATGTCAACATTTGTACACCATGTAGCTTTTATGAAGATCTAGTTCAGGCCCTGTGAATGTGTTATGAAAGGCATCTAAAGTGTTTCTGGTGCAGTGAAACTATAAATAACCTTGCTTAGGTCTGCCTCTGCTGTAAATAATTCTTGTGACATTTTTGTGCATTTATTTTGAAGATAAGTACGAGGGAGGTAGTAACATACCTCACAGCATGAACTATGACATTTAATGGCCTTATATCTGAATGACCTCACGCTTTAGTCATTGTCTGATTGGTTTCAATGAACGTCTTAGTCATTGAAGCCTCCTATTTTCAAATGTAAAGCACTATCTCAGTATCTAAAGAGATATATTTTCTCAGCCTCACTTAACAAAGCTACTATTTTGGTAGAATTTGACAGTGCACAAAGCAAGCCAAAAAAGAGATTTGACTTGTATACATATGCACCATATACAGTATGTACATAGAATCACACAAAAGCCATTATTTTGAAGTCATTAATAAGCTGCTAAATAATGCCAAAAAAATATAGAATTTATATAGTGTCAGTATTCTACATAACTTTACATTTTGGTTCACAGAATCAATTGGATTACAGTATAAACTAACCTGTGTTTGGATAATTTCCTATGGTGTACTGTATAGTTATACCTTTCTGATTTTGTTGGATGCTACATCCAAGATTTATATATTTGTCAAATTTGTTGTGCTGATTTCTTTTCAATGTTAAAATATTCAAAGTATCTTTGTTTCCAAAAGTAGCTCTAATGGACTTCTTCAAGTTGTCAGTGGAGCAGTGGGTTTTCAGGAGCGAGTTCATTGTGTTTCAAAGACTACTTTTACATGCACTTAAGTGGTTTGATGCTTTTCAGCTTTTCTCAATGACCTGGTTCCTGATGCATACATTAGAAATGAGAAGCTCTTTATCAGTTTAAAGCATTTAGAAAAACTTGGTTAACCCAGCTAGCTTTCTGATGGAATTTGGCCATTTATGCACTTTCTAAAGAGTTTTTTTTTTTTTAATTTTATTTATTTTTTGTACATTTGCTTATGTGCATGACAAGAGACCCAGGACAGGGAAAGTATCATCACTGTGGCAGTAAACTCATGCATCATTGCATCTAGAACAAACCTATTGATTGCCCTATTCTAAATGTAAATGCTTTAGTTTATTAAATAAGCTTTTTCTAATTCCACAGATGAACAGTAAAGAATTCTCACTTTACAGTCCAAATGCTCCAATCAAAAAATATCAATCCTATAACTTAAAAGTGCCCTGCCACACGTATTTGATTACTTTGTGGTCATTTCTGAAGTTCTACCATGGACTCTGTAAACAAGATTTGGGAAAAAATGCCTTGGTTACCTTGTTTCAAGCCATTGTAGCTTGGTAAAGAAAACCTGCAAGAAGACTTTGTGCCAGTTCTCATTAATATTCAACAAGCTAAGCTGTTTGACTCTGATTGGCTAACAGCTAGCCATTTAGAGCTTGGCTATCAGTATCCTTTACCCAGCGAGGTCATGAATAGTAATGGGCTTAGGCAACATGACGTCTGGCTGACCAGCTTTTTGTAATTGGTCTGACTTCTCCGCTCTTTTCTTATCAGTGGCTAGAGCTGACAGGAGGTCGCAGTTCCTTTTTACATTCACAACTTTACACAAACACATAAGGACCTAACATACTTAAAAAATGCAAGTAATAACTGTGTTCTGTGGCAGGGCATCTTTAACAAGTACCTATATAACATATTAGATACACTTAAAATGTGGAGGAGGGATAGGAATAATCTGCTTTCTGGCAAACTGTGTGTAAACTTTGTTTTTTTTTAGGTATTAGACTATTGCAGTGCATCTAAACCAGTTGCCCCCTTTCACGCCTTAACTGGATTTCCGGCAGTAACCTGGTTTCTTATGTGCATGTAAAACAAAGTGGAACTTTGAGAACTCATTTCACCGGGCAGTTATGTGACTTCGGTAGGAACGAGTGGTAGAAATGTACTTTTAGAGATGGAAACAGTGTTTACCATCACAGTTTAAATGTTTGCACAAGTAATTCTGCAACAGACTGAAATTGTACCTGATGTTACATTTGTCAGATAAAATGATAAGAATCTGGCTGATATGGCCTGGCAGTGAGTTAAATATCGGACTCATTTTGTTATATCATGTAGAGTGTGGGGCTTCAATAATTACATTAAAAAAATGAAGTAAATGCTTAAGAAAGCATGTTGAAGATAAACTTTAATGTATGGCTTTTTATGGGAGGCTGTCTTGCTCGAATACAGATGTACAGAATGCGTACATGCAGCCAGTCTCCATGGAAAGGTTTGGCTGTGCCTTGCAGCACATTGCTCTCAGGATGCTTTCAATTTTCTAGTGTTCAGTCTCTCCCTGCCAAAAACCAGTGGTTACTGGCAAGAGTCTACTCTGATCTAGTAGTGATATATTTTGTAAAAAATCCTACATGTAACATGTAGTACCTTAAGTTATGTACAGTTGAAATGTGGAGATGGCATTGCAAAACTTTGTACTTTATGTGTATATCCTTATTATGCACCTTGAGATCTAGAAGAGTGGGCTAAGAGGATGGCTTTACGTGATGCAGCTTTAGATAGATGATGTAATGTTGGTGTCCATAAGGTCGGCCATGCAGCCCCAAAACAAAAATGGCTGCCTTTTTATAGTACTGGCAGTTTCACATTTTACCCAAGGATGCTAATGTTGGATGCTAATTATGACAACTGGTATGGCCTCTGGGTCATCTTATTCACAAGACATATTAACTAATGCTAAGCACATCCATGTTCCCAAGAGGCCTAACCCCCCTGCTTTTAATGACCCATTGCCTTGGGGCTACACCCCCCCTCAGGACAAAATGCCACATGAAACATTCAGCCGACTAATGGAAGAGAAGTTGCAACATGTAAAGCTAACCCTAATAGCAAGATCATGCTTTAAATGCATTTAAAGGGAAATGCCACTTAATTTCAGGATTCAGGTATCGTACCCTAAGGCCTGCTATTGGACTGCATGAGCATTACAAAATTTCCAGTATAATATGTCATGCCAGTAAAAGAGAGGAGCTTCCCCCCCAAAAAATTGTGTTAATATTGATTCCATTGTGAGTCAAATAACAGGGGAGTTTATTTTGTTGGTGTATTATCTTATAAATAATTAAAAACACAGGAAAGTGATGTTGAGCTTAAAGTCTAGAAAGTTGGGCTCCCATTTGTAGTTAATGGAGCAGCATGAGCAACAGCCTCGTATATTTGTCCTTTTAATTTAGAAAAGTGGTCATGATTACAAAGAAAACTTGTCTGTACATTTTTAAACTGAGTGGTATTACTCTTTAACAGGGCTAATTATGTCAGCCTGACTTTTGTCTCTTTATAATGTTTAGGTACAACCATGGTTTATGAACAGACATCAAAAAACAAGAAAACAACAAAAAACAAAAACATTTGAATGTGTTTTGCCCAAATCAGTGTTGGGCTTTGCTGACTTTTTTTCATGAAAAAAGACGAGGCCACCTGAGGCCGGCTGTCTGTTCATGAGAAGGTGAAACAAACTGCCTAAATGTTTCTTCATGTGAAACAATCAGATTGCAAGGCTGCTGTCAAGGTTGTTTCTGGCATTTGGCTAAAGGTTTGCGTGCCATTCTTTTCCCTTGAGATAATTGAATTGTCATAGATTAGAGAAAAAAACAATCTCAGTGCAAAAAGACTGAAGTACTAGTAGGATGCTGTCACTGATAACATAAATAACTCTAAAACTATAAACATCAACAAGATTGCCAAATTAACATCGCTAGTGTTTTGACTTTAATGGTAGTGGAATCTGTTTCTTGGTGATCTTTCTTTAACCTAAACACTGGAATAGTCAATTGCCCAGATGAGCTCCGAGTACATTTCCTGAGGCGTGTTTAGCAATTCCTAACTGTAACGTCAGCCACAACACAAAATCTTCCAAAAATAAATACTTTTAGGGTTCATTACAGTGATTTGTAGTCATTGTGGTATAAAAGGTAAATCATTGAGTGATGTTCCCAGACATCTATGCAAGCTGAAGCAGTTAATGACAAAGTAAGCTTTGTCAGTATGCATCGGATTCATGGGCTGTGATTTACAGTCCAATTAAATCAATTTAAATGTGCATAATTCTTGTTATATTGTCTTATAAAACCTGATTTAGTTTGTGGTTTGGAAAAGACGTGCACACAGGATTTAATTGGAACTGATTTTGCTCACAAGCTTGTGTTGCTACTATTTCTGACATATTGCTTGCAGGACTCTGTCATTAGATAAAATGCTCTCATTGTCACTGACATTGTGGGTTTGACAGATATGTGCCCATAATGCTGAAATATTATTGATAGTAGACCTCCATTTTTTGCCTTTTTATTTATTAGAGGTATGTCAATTTTGTCCCTGTTCCTAAGACTATTTTGAGAAATAATCGGTTTTCGCTGGACAATAGACTACTTCCAGTCTAAAAATAAACTCACTATCACTACAAAAGCCTTAATGTACCAATTCAGTGTTTTACTGCGTTGTTGAAAGGTTACACTAAAGGCCAGAATGGTGTCCCCACCCTCTTTGAAAGTGCCGCAAACAACTAAGCCACAAATGTCTAGAATTGACTTTTGCTTGTTGATACAAATTGTATCTATACCTTGAATGTAACAAAATATGAAATGTATAATATGAAAATAGTTTTATTTAAGTAAAGGGGGGGGGGGGGGAATCAATAATGCCATAATGTTTGTGACACTGTGTGTCACTGGGAGTAGCCCATTGGTATGTACTACTTCTTACTGGGTACAGTAGTTAATTTACAGGGACATTTATGTGCTACATGACAGTGCACAGATACCCTGTGTACAGCAGTAAGCATCGTGTCCTCTCTGTAAATAGTCGTGTGTGTGTGTGTGTGTGTGTGTGTGTGTGTGTGTGTGTGTGTGTGTGTGTGTGTGTGTGTGTGTGTGTGTGTGTGTGTGTGTGCGTGTGTGTGTAAATATAGCAAGCGATTTGTAAATGTCAGTTACTTCAGTTGTTCAAATACTTAATAAATAATTTCTGTGTTGTAACCTGTGCACCCCGGTTAAGTGCATCATCTATTTCCTCTGAATTGACCTGTCCGCTTTACGCTATTTTAATGACAATGTCAGTATTTTTGAATATATTTTGCCTAATAAAAAATGCCAAAGTTATTCTTGGGTGGCTTTATCGAACATAATTTCTTGTGATTCAAGACACGGGTTGTAATGCAGAAATTCTATATTTCGAGGGACAAAGGATTTATTTAACTGAGGGTAACTTAACACCAAACCCAAATCTGTGTCTAGCCTGACAGTTAAACAATATACACAACTTTCATTGGCTGGACAAGAAGCAGAGGAGAGTATTGGTAGCATACTGACACGGAGTGGTGAAGCTTTCACACAGGTTTGGGTTTCTTGTTGAATGCTCTTTTGAGACACAGATCCTTTTTAAAATGGGAATTTATTGGAATGTTTGACAGTTGATTTATTGACTAACCCTGTATGTTGAATTGTGATTTATTTCTACTGTTGAATGATGCACCAATTGTAATTTCCGAATTTAGGTATTTAGGTATCTTGAGGCCAGTTTGCTTTCTATTGCCTGAAAGCAACATGCTGTAGGTTTTCACTGGCCCTCTGGCAATTAGGCTAGTCTTGTTTTCAAGATGTTAAGAATGATATTGTCAATGTAATATTAACTTCAGTTCAGAATCAGTTAATGGCTAAGATCAAGACCAAAGTGATTTTTGATGTGCAAACATTACGCACCTGATACAATTGGTTCAAACACACCAACAGTTGTGGTCAAGTAACTGTGAACCTCTTGACGGCCTTGGAGTTTCTGCTACCATGTAATTTAAAATTTGAATTGTTGGTGTACAAACGAGAAGAGGTACATGTATTTGAACTCGACTTTACAGACATACAGTGTAATACTCAGGTTAAGTCCCACGTACATTTTAAATCACATACTTGGTTGTTTTCTAATAATTGAGAAATGCAGTGGTCATGTTTTTGAAGTGCGTATCTTATTTGAGTAGACCGATGTGTCTGCAATGTAACAACGGAAAATACCAAGCAAGTTTTTCTTGTGTTGTGATGATCTGCAGTATTGTAATCCACTCCGATCGGATAGCATTGCTTTTATAGACCAAAATATACAAAAATAAACTATTTGGGTCCATGGGCTCAAACAAAATGTAAGTCTTAATGACAAAATGTGTTTCTCTCCATAAATAAAGCAAAATTCTGTTCAAACTGTTTTATTGTTTTTAATGAGGACAGAACAAAACGATATATTAAATTGTGACATCTGATGTATAGAAGGGTAAGAAAATATTTCCATATGTCAGATATCTCAGAATGCTTATAGATTAATATGTACAGCTCTCATCCTCCAGCAGTGTGCATATGCATGTAACATTTCTTGGTTTTCAAGTCTTTTCTGTACTAACTACTCAATAACGGTTGCACTTCATTAATAAGTTAGCATAGAACAGAACACAGTTTAGTCATACTGAAATAATAGCATAATACTTTATCCACGACAACTGAATAGATGGCTTGAAACGGCTGCTCATTGTAAACAGTCTCCATTGTTTGTTAGAGGGAGGTACACACATGAGGAACAATGTGTCCACAGAATGTAATGTCTTATTTTAGTGTAGTGGTCTCAAAGGTTTGATAGTGGTGTGGCCAAGCCCGGTTGAATTAAAAGCAGTTCATCAAAACCAAGTGGTAAACTTGGTACTGCTGTACATGTAGTCAAACATCACTAAAAGATGCACATTTTTGCCAAAATGCAACCAGGTTGTGACATTTTCTTCCTGTGTCCTTTTTTGGGGATGTATTGGCTAAATGTTTTCCACAGAATCGTTAAAGTGATAACATCCAAATCCATCTTGGGTTTGATTAAACTTGCATAGTTCTTCAGAAGTTGGGCACAAGAGAGGCCGTGTTGTCACCTTTCTGCTTCTAATGCCTTCAACCCCTCTGTGTATGTACAGCAGCTGTAGTTGTGCAACAGGTTCCACAGCACATGCACACTATCTGCTGGGCAAATGGTGTAATGGCTCAGGACATGTCATTAAGACATAGGCATGTAAAAAAAAAAGCTTTTACATTAATTCCTTTCACATACAAACACTAAAATGGCCTGTTTAACTAACGCTACCCAATACAATAAAAGGCCACAGCCGCTGAGACCTTTTGTCCCTCACTGACTTCAACATATAAATATAAATGAGTGAATTAAAGCAGGACATCTGTTGCAGAAGGAAATCTTGATTTCAGCAGCTGTTTTTACACCACCTACAGCATAGTGTACTGTAAATAAAAAGGCAGATTGTGTAGACTGTGATGCAACACAAACTAATATGATAAAGGAGGATTAGACAGGTCGGTTCTCTTGGCCTGCTGACTGGTTTTGACACAAAAAACCACGAGTCTGGTCATCATCAACCTTGATTTTTGAGAAGTACATGCCATCTTGCTTTTGATTCGGCCGCAGTGAGCAGCTCATTCAGTGAGTTGAGACTGTGGGAGGTCATCTTGCCCTGCAAGTGAAGGGATGAGTCAACATGCACACGCAGTGACGTCTCTGCTGTGCTCTCCCTGGTAATGTTGAAGCACCAGCCAGTCTCCAGGGATTCTTTTATCTACTCATTGTTTTTAGTTCCAGGTCAGTGACTTTTAGAGCTTAAACCTTTAAAATGATCATTCAAATATGTAAAAAAAAAAA
>NC_045745.1:27793811-27798344 GCF_008692095.1 Etheostoma spectabile
AAGAGCTAAGTAGTAAATAGATTTGTTGGAAGCCATGCTGAAAGTTGAGAATAAAAAAAACAACATACATCATGTAAAAAAACAGGCATAAAAAATGCTGGACAAACCCAGTCAGCTTAAGAGACATGTGGACACATTAGCTGTAGAAATGGACTAACGAGAAGCTGAAAGAAAAACAGTTCAAGACATCATCCGCTAGGGGCCGCTGTGGAGGAAAATGTGTGCTAGTGTAACGATTTGAGCTGCACAGAAAAGAAGACGTCTGACAGTGTTGGTGACAAATTCTCAATCTGGAGTGACCAGGAAGTTTGGTCCAGAGCAGCCACAGACAGATGCTATATATCAAGCGTGTATTACACATGAAAAAAGAAGATTAATTAAGTATTTTGGTTTACTGAGCAGTGCGGAAAAGGGTGGGTTGATGAGTCATCGGGCAAGGTCTGATAAAGCAGTCTGGACTCTGTTATGTTGACAGAAAACATTTTGTGACAGTGGAGTTCCCAGGGCGATATTTATCTCTCTCTACAGGGCGTAAAGGACAATTTGATAACCACGGAAACAACTTTAACACACACTCCTCTGTTACCCGGGTCACCACATCTAAGCCCAGCCGGAAGTTACTGTAGCGCCGGTTCCTGGATGTTTTCCATCATTACAAAACAATAAGTAATATGTGTGGCAACGGTGATTGAATATAATGTTATGAATGTGTGACATCATTTGTTGGTTGTCATTGACACTTTCATCAGTTTTTAGGCTTTACCCCTTGCCATTACACCTTTCTTGGTGGTTTGGGCACTAATGATTTGGCCTATTTGGAGCTCTTGTAACTTGTTACTACAGTAGTGACCTCTTTTATTACTTTCGTTCAACCCAATTAGTAATTACTTAAAAGTAACTGAAAAAAAAACTCAGAAGTAACTACCAGTATTTTTTTTAACCCTCTTTATCATATGCATGATAGGTTCACCGTCTCTACGTGACCTCCCTTGGGGCCACCAGGACCACACTACTCCAGTAAGACTGTATGTAAAGAGGTCAGATGCATGGAAACGGATGAATTGAAAAAGTAAATGTTTCCAACTAAACGCACACTGACAACTAAGATGTTCATGGTAGCTACAGTACATGATTATAAAGGGTGTGTGCAACCTACACACTGTCATCACACAAAGACAAAGAGATTTAAAACTACCATTAGTTCAATCTGTGAGTAGCCTGTGTAATTTTTCAGCCTAGATGACAACCCCCCCCTCCAAAACCACAAAATGGAATTTCATGATTATTCTCTATCATTTTGTTTGTGTTGTTGGCAAACTGCACAAACCCTTTAAAAAAGTCTGGTTCTGTGATGTTTTATTTAAAATGTAGGCTATTTAAAAGTAATTGCACTTGCTTAAATTGACATTCATGATGTAGTCCACATTTCTATGTTCTGATGCATAAACAAGAGTTGCCTATGGATCCGTGTTAAACGTGTCTGAGAGTGAAAGTGCTGGTGTACTTTTTGGCTGGGAGCTGTGAGGAAGGGCTGTGCAGCCATGATGATGCGGCTACTGCAGGCGGAGTCTGCTGGCCTGAACCCTCTTTTTCTGTCTGTCTGGCTGCTGTCCTGTCATCGGCCTGGGTGTGGTCTTGCAGTCAGGGGTACCGTTAGCAGGAAATCAAGCTCCAGTCCATTTCACTTTAAGGCGAAACAAAGAAATTAATACTCTCACCGCGCTTAGGGTTGAAAATAGTTCTTCGTGGGCAAGCTAAAAGTCACGTTTGTGTCCTCGAGACGGGAAGGCGTTTGATTGGCGCCGTTGTTCTGATGGGAAAAAGTTTCCTACTGGTCTCGCTAACTAGTAGTCTGATTTAATAAGTTTTTTTTTCTTCGTAAAAGCTGAACCGGACGTTAAAGAAAGGAAAGATGCCGAAGACGGTAAGAATGAAAACTGCATTTGGTTATCATGTAAAGAACGTATTTCTATTGTCTCCATCGACATCTCCGGCATCGCTATAAAATGACAATGGGACTTATTCTTTGAAACTGGCACTTAATATTAACCTTAAATAGCGCTAATTGCATCCCTGGTACGCATTATGGCGTTTTAACATCCTTTAAATTAGCTACATCCCTTCAGACTCACCCGGGGATTGCTGGGGTACTTTCCGTTATGTGTGTGTGCGCGTGCGCGCTCCCGCTTGTTTGTTCATTAAATCTAGCGCCTTTAATCAGACAATACATCCAGCCATTCGGGTTTAGTACGGCATGTTATTACCTTACTATGAGCTTCACTTCGCAACTGAGGAGCCCGTAATCACATTTATAGAATCGGCTGCCGGCGGAAGCCGCTGTGTGGCGTGCAGTAGGCAGTAGCAAACGAGCTAGGCCTTCTTTTCAGTCAGGTCTAACAAGGAGAGATTTGAACTGAACTGTCATTCTGGCCAGCTGTGCTGCCCAAATCTGGAGCAAATGGAGGCAAACTTAAAACAGGGAGGTGGCATGAGGGGAGGCAGAAGAAGAACTGGTATGGCTTTTTGTAACTGTTAAGAAAAGAGGCCAAAATGTGGCTCTGTGCTGTGATATCAACTGAAGAAGCACCCAAAGCTTCATAGATGTGTGCTGGTGCAGCTCTGAACAAAGAGAAGGACGGCCACACACTCACACCCACAGACTTGACTCTTTGTTTTATTCAAACAGCACTAGAATAGACACAGCTTCAGGTTTCAGCTGAATGCCTTTGACCACCTAACACAACCAGAAATGAAAGTGGTGTCTGAACCATCCCTGCTGGCTTTGACTCAGCATAATGCTTTTTTAATTAGGTAATATACAAACTGAAATCTGTGTGCAGTCCTTCTTATCCACAGTTTGTTCGGAGTTGTGATACCTACATGCACTCTCTGACGATAAAAAGAACATTATGCTACAAAAAGAGGCATACATGACATGGCCCATGGCATGAAGCTGATGCTCAGTAGGCTACCAAGCCATGAAGTTTGTCACAGTGCAGTGTACAGTATCTTAGGCTTGTGTATTTTTATTCAGGGTATATGCTTTAGACTCACAATTTGCTCCATTAAAAAAAAAAAAAACTATATAATTTTAGGCAATGTGATACTAGGTTATTATGTGTTATTGTAAAAAAAACTTGCATGCATGTATAATTTATCACTGCTGACATATAATTAAATCTGACTTGTAAACCCCCCTGCCCTTTCAAATTACAAACAGAAGTACAAATGGTACCAAATGTGGTAGCTGCTTTTCCTTTCTTCCTGCAGTATTGTTTCTAGTACTCCCTCGATATCATTTCTAGCTGTCAACCTGAAAAAATGTCACAGCATTCTGGCATTTGAAGTGCATACTTAAAGAGCGTTCCCTACCCTCCTCTTCCCGAAAGGAATTCCTCTAATCACGTCAGTGTTTTAGAAAAACAATTTACAGGGCCATTTTGTTTAAGTGAAATTGGGGCAATTAATAACTATGTTTTCACTTATGAATTAGTTATTAGCAAGGAATTGGCACATTTATTCATAAAATGTTGCTTTGAAGGTTATGTGCAGAAGAAAAAAACTATTGTGACACATTAATGATCAGAATCATAGAAGGTCAGTATCCTGTTTGTAGTATATGGAGCTTAACAATATCTGCAGTTATTAAGGGGGACTTCCAGGTGCTCTGTACTGCACCTAAGCTGATAAGTATTAACCTTGTTTATATTTTCCACTGCAAGTGTTTACTATGCTTTTCATATGTATTTGTAGTTCTTCGCTTAGTGTCAGTCTCTGTGCCAAATCTCTGCCGAGGGACAACACCAGAGTAGTTGCCTGTAGTATGTGTAGCAGCTGCTGAAGTAACAGCTGGGGACCTGAAGGACCCCTAAATAATCTGTTTGGCAGTCCCGATCAGTTCACAAGCACACAGACACTGCAAGCTGCAGCTGTGTTGCAGAGACCTTCCCCCGTACATACTGAAAAGAGGAAACTAGTAGTGGCCAGAATAGATAGTCAAGAGGAAGCAGCACGGTTGATGCAGCACGATTTTCTCAAAATAAACAGGGACAACAAACGAATACCAAATATTGTTGTAGGATATGCTTGACAATAAGGGTTATATTCATTAATGAGCAGCCTATGATGTGTCTCCAACATTAAACATATAAACTAGGGACTACTAAGGGAAGTTATAGTGCAGCAAAGCCTAAAACCATCAGGCTATGTGCTGTCATCCCGTCCCAGGGTCAATCATTGCACCTTCTGTGGATTGTGATATTAGTGTTGATGAAGTGTAGAGGTTCACAATTCACAAAATGTCACGATTCGATTTGAAATAGATTTTCAGGCCCAAGATTTGATTCAAAATTGATTTTTGATTCTAAAACAATTTTCCATTAAAGGAACACTAGAGAACTTTTAGTATCTTAAAACAATGTTTCCAAAATCATTTCAGCGGTTCATCACCTCGTTACAGGGTGAACGGCTCTCTGCCGTCTATAACCGCTCTATGCAAGTTTGCCAGATCGGGTAGTGGATCTGTAGTTCCAC
>NC_045745.1:27798355-27805163 GCF_008692095.1 Etheostoma spectabile
AATTCTGCTTCCAACCTGCAGGGGGACCAAAACTGGAAAAGTTACATAGTGTTGCTTTAAAAAAACGATTCATAGTATGTAAATGTAGTTACTTTTCTTATGTGATAGTATACACGGCATTACAAAAAAAGATACAATATGAATCGAATTTTTTGGAATTCTATGAATCAATTTTGAATCTGTAAAGCTTGAATCGCGATACGAATGTGAATCTTAGCTCTTTTTTTTGTACAACCCTAATGAAGTGATTAAAACCCAGACCTGCTATTGCAGCTCTCAGTGGTCTGCTTCCTTTAGTAGAGCTTGCGACGCCATGTGAAGATGCAGTAGACAAGGTCTCTGAAAGAAGGAAGCTGGATGCACTGATTCAGAAAATGATCCACAGTGGCTTACTGTGCACTTAGTGAAAGTTAGTTCTCTCTACAACAAGCCAGCTCAGGGAGTAAAATCCGTGGCTTAAGATTTGTTTTTCCTTTAACTGTTTTGGTGGTTGAATTAGTTTGAACTATAATAACTTTGACATTTCACAAAAGCAATAATTTTTGAGAAACTGTGCCTTTGCTGGACTCCTCTTGGCAGTGCTTAAGTTTCCCAAGGAAGTCACGTTGTGACTCAAGGTTTCTGCGCTTACATCAGTTCCTCTCTGGTAATTTCCTTGCCTGCATCCTTATAAGGACTTTCACATCAGAGTCTAGCTGTTTTCTCCTCCCTGCTCTTCCCTAGCGTGGTCTTCAGATACCATGCTCCACTTTAGATTGCATTACAGCAGTGCAACAAGTTCAGCACTTGCTGTAGGTCTGTTTATTAGTGTCATTTTACATTTTAGTGGATATTAGTTTTGCGTCATCGATGTTTTAAATTGATTTGCTGTGACGTGTAGTGCAGCTTATTTGCTTTTCTTTTTTTTAACAAAAGCACTCCCAAAAATGCGTTTTAAATAGGCCATTTCTTTCCAATCACTAAAAAAAATATATAATTCTGTTTGGTTCCATTGCTTAAATCTGACCCCGTGTTGTAACAGAAAACATGTATTTTTCCAGTTCATTGACTATATTGCTGAATGGTCCATCAACAGTTTGCTCTCATGGTTTCCTACTTACTCTTTGAACAGTAGAACCATTTCAGTGTCAGCAGACAACCAGTTTTTCGTTATTCACAACTAGTAAATAATGTTAATCATATTAAAACTTAACACCTTTTATCCACGAATACAGAAACCGCCTGTTAGTAGTATTACACAAAACTTGAGCCTGACTTACCATTTTAGCCTGTTATGTAGAAATTACGACAGCTGCAGTTTTCTTGTTAGGTGGACCAAACTTTTAACAAGTGTGGCCATGGAGAAATGGTAAATGGAAAGACCCAGCGGTATGCAAGCAGGGGATTAAATGAGTGTGTAGTGCACATAGCAGAGAAGATTAACAGTGTGTACTGAGGTGGTGGAAAAACTACAATCAAAACTTCTGGAGTTTTTACACAAATAGCCAGTTCAATATTTTCTATTTGGAGGGTGTGAGAAAATCAAACTTCTGAAAGTAAGTACGTCTTTATTGTTATTCATTTATTATTTATACTTTTTATGTAGCATGCTAGTTATCCTTGGTTTTGGGCTATTTCTAAAGCTACTATTGGATGAAAATAAATCATCTTCATCATTTTCTGTTAAAATAATCTAATGTTTTTTAAGGGATATAACCTACCTTTACAGACATCAAATATTACAGTTAGATTATTCAATGACATGGGAGATGAATAAATTATGATTATTTGGCCCGCATTGTAATGAAAGTGTTGACTACAACCTTTGAGCCAGACAATTTCAAACTGTGTAGTAAAAAACATCCTACGCAAAGCAGTACAGTAAGCATTAGTCTACATAATACTGCAAACACAAGAGCCTGTGGTTTGCATCAGTGGACATCTTGTGTTTGTTTAAACGCATCCTTAACTCTTACTACACACCAAACTAATAGAGCATGAGGCTACTCTACAGTGTCACCACTGGAAGTTGTACTGATTGGGCTGCAGGGATTTTTGCAACTTGAGGGACTTGAAAATAGAATTAGTTATATGAAAACGTGTATAAAGTATGCTTTATAAACATGTACTTTATATTGGGGAATATAGTGAGATAAGCATTAGCACCTTCATGTTGGTATAGCATTTTTGTAAGTTTTACATATTTGTGTGTATATGGCTGGAACTATATAACACAAGGATTTGAACCCAAAAGCAGAGTTGGCAGACAAACCAGAAGGGATGAAATAGTCCTTACTTGGTCAGTAGGAGGCTTACAGTTGGCAGTATGATGGCTGGCACAAATGCAGGGGTCAAAAGAAAAGCAGTATGTCATCAGAATAAAGGCAGCCCGAGCAGAAAAAGGGGCTTGACAGTAGAGTCCGACCAATAAAGGATTTTAAGGCTAATACCAAAGTATTTAGGGATTTAAAAATCCGATATATATTGGCTGATATATATTTAAAAATAATCCAGAAACGCGTAACAAAACATAAACAGATTTCCCTAACATAGTTATTTATGAGTTCTCACTAACAGAACAGAGGAACATCAAAATATAAAAAAATACAAACTTAAGATATGAAACTTAAAGTCCTTTCAACAAAAACACAATAACAACAAAAACAATCAGCGTTGCCAACAGGGGGCGTTGTAGAGCGCCCTCTGGTGGACAAACTATGCAACACCAATGAATACGAGACGTGTGTGACTCGAACAGCTCACATTTACCTACACAACATACAGCAAAAGACGTCCTGCCAACGTGTACACATTCTAACATCTATGTACGCTGTAACATTTTTTCACTATAAAGTCGCTGAAACTTGCTGCTGTTTCAATCCTGTCGGCTCGCTGCAGCGGGCGGGGCTGCTGCTCCACTCCCCCCTGCGACTGGCTCACGCACACACACATAAACACACACAATCCCACACGGTGGATACAGAAAAAAAACGCAGATGAGATGTACAGGAAGACCTAAATTGAGGACAGCTACATTTTTGTAGGTGCAATAATAAGTTAAAGTCCAATAAGAACTTCATCAAACCGTATGAATGTGTGTCCCAGTCCAGAATAGGAAATTATACCTTTATGCTGGATTATCAAGGCGGGCCCCCCTACTACAGCTCAGGATGATGGCGCAATGTCCAAGAGTAGGTTACCATGAATAGGACAGGATAGGAACATAGAGAAACAGCACTTCCTGTTTTTCACTTTTATTAGGCAAAAAAGTGGCTGGTAAAAAGTGACTGTGGCAAGTGTATTTTTAAATGGCAGGTGGATTTAAATTTAACTTCAGGCCCTGTCAGCCATTATGAATGTCGATACGAGTTCAGGAAATGTATAATATCGGCCAATATATTGGTTGGGCTCTATTTGAAAGCTCAGTCAACACAGTCAATTTGACAAGGAGTAGTGGCATCCGATATAAATGACAGGTGTGCAAGCTGGTCGCCATACAAAGGTGAGATAATAAGAGTCAATCAGCAGGATGTAGATGAATGGAGAGGATGAAGCATGCTAAACAGCCATTTTGCAGATACACGTTTCTATTTCTTTATTGTTTATTTCTCATTAATGTTAAGTGTTTGTTTATGTATGCACCATCTCCCAAGGCAACTTCCACGTAGCTGTAACTTACTGTGGCAATAAACCCTTTTCTGATTCTGATTCAGCAGGCTCCAAGGAAGCCATTTTATTAAGGTTATAATGACATTTGAGTCATTTAAAAAAGTGGTCGTGGGAAACAGTTCTCAAAGACCCTTTGTGTTTACTGTCCCCTGCTTAGAGAGAAACCTCATCCTCTTCACCATCCTCCCGCTTCCTGTCACTAAGTTTGTTCCCCTTATCCTTAGGGTTTCTTCAATGTAATTCTACGACACACCCAGCACAGCACCACAGACTAATCTGAAGAAGAGTACTTCTGTTTTTTACTTACTAAAATTTGAATTGTTATGTTATAGCTTAGATACTTTCCTGTTGGCTCACTGCAAACTCACTTCTGTAGTGGAGGGTAATATTTGTTTATTGGTTTTAGAGGATATTAACTTGCTTGTTGTTTTGCTCAAGTCTTTACACATGATTTCCCTTGTATTATTGGCTTCAAGCGCTAACATAACAAGACTGTTGTGCTCTGCTTCACACAGACTTGGTCATCACATTTTCCCACATATTCAGCTTGGCATAAGATCGGTTTACTGTATGCTGATGGGAGTGACAAGGTTAAAGTGTAGATTTCTGTTCTCACATTTTCACTGTTCTACCTGACTGAATGGTATGAATCTGACCCCCAATTTCAAATTTTGTTGCCTCTGCCATCCGCAGTTTGTCTTTCAGAAAGGCGGTGAATCAGGTAGTGGTAGATGTCAGTATTGTGGTTGCTGTGGTTACCCAACCCGGTGGATCCAAAGAGAGCATATATGCGGAACTTGTGTGACTGTAAAGTAGTTTTGTTTATTATATTTGCTGGACGTAGGACGGTCTTTGAACGAACGGCCTGCCAGACATGTGCTGCCACGCTCAGTTGATGCAAAACATTTTTGTAGTCTGGATCAGCGGAAGTACATTACCAGGATAATTACCCAATGCAATGGCCCTCACTGAAAATGGCAAGTTTTGAAAAAGATTTGGATTGTACAACAGGGCAGCCCTGCTTGGTTCTTCCAAGGAATGATTGTAAAGATCCGGCAGAGCCAGCGTCGCTGCATCCAGAGCTTAGCACCACCCGAGACAATTGTGATTAATTCAAAGATATGCAAACAACCCAGAGCGGGTTTTTTGTATCCCAGAATGTATCTGTGGTGTAGCCAGACCTTACTCCGCAGCACGGTGGAGATAGGTCTGGCAATGCGAGACTAACATTCCCTCTTGTTCCTAAAACCACTTGGCGGTCAGTATCTTCTTTGTTGTCTCAGCTTTGGTTGGAAGGACTGAGGTTGTGAACAGCACTCAGAGATAACACTGGTGTAGGAGTGTAAGGGTGATGACTGAATGCCGGGATGTCGAGGGTTCCCAGGGAACATATTTAGTATTACATCTTCTTTCTGGAACGTCTATGATGATTTTTATATATATATATATATAAAGTGGATGTTCACACATATGTTTGTTTAAAGTACATCTCAATGGAGAAAGAAAAGTATGCTAGATTGTACTTACATCACTGGGTGTGCTCTGGGCTATACTGCTTTAAATCACACTGTTACAGTCTTATATTGGTATTAGAATTGGTCTTTCTAAATGTTTAGCTTCTTAACTGTGGTTAATAGTGTTGGTGTGATAAAAAACAGTTAAGAATAGGTCATGGAAACTTGACTCATGGGCCTGTGAAGGGTGTTTTTGAGCGTGTGCTAATAATAGCATGGTAAGTGTTTTTGAATTCTGGCCATGAGAGACACACCCTAACCAGGCAGAAAATGTGCGAGTGCGGTTCCTTTTTTTTTCATGCAGAATTAGCAATTCTGACTCAGGAATTGAAACCCCGCAGGGTGGTCATGAACTGAACTCTTATCTACACACTAATGAAAAAATGTTAATTTAAGTTCATAATTGTCACATTAAAAAGCCCTATGTCTAGATGACTTGAGGCATCTGTGCTGGAGTATAGGCCTAGATTGTAGGTTTCGCTACAATTCTTTCTGCTGGTGATGACAGGAAGTGACAAGAGGGGCAAGTATCCTGCGCAGTAAATGGGGTCCTGCTGACATGAATGGAAAAGAACGCAACTCAGCCATGCAGCTGGGAAATAATACATACCATTGTTGGTCAAGGCAGGCGTGGGCCTCAGCCTGCACAGTTATTTCCCAATAGACATGTTTGCTGCTGTTTTCGTCATCTCTTAGAGGACAGAGAAAATTCTCAACGCCTATAGGGTCAGTGTACTCTGTGCAGAATGAATTCATTCTCTGGGCGACCTCATTGACGCTTCAAGGTTAAATAAATTCAGTCAACCCATGACATGTCATTTTGCAATACAAAAACATTCCTAGTCTCTTAAATAAGAAGAGCCTCACTGGCTAAATAACCAGCTGTGTGCTACCTGAAGAGGATAAACCTATTTTACAAAGTCTGTTTTTGGTAAATTCTGCTACTGCAGATAGCTTAGCAGAAAGATGACAGGTTGCTTGATACATGACAGGATGTAGGCGACTCTCATGAGAGCTCAGTGTTCAGCAGCAGTGCCTCAGCCACCAGAGGATGTGGTTACTTCCTGTAAATTAGTTCTATACTGAGACAGAGTCAGATTGGCACCTTTCTGTACACACTGTGGGACCATGAGACGTGAACGGTCATGAATGCTATATACGGTATATCAGAATTTGGTGCGGTGATAGTGTGGCTGGCTGATTGTTCACAGTAGGCCTGATCTGACTGTTACCTTGATGTCGCCAGGGGAGTGGGAGGGTGGTAGGTGCACCTTTGCTGCTTGTGCACCGCCAGGTTGATTCGAAACCTGTCCTAAATTTAAAATCTGACAAACCACTGTATGTAGAATTATATGTCAGTATATATAATCTTTTCATTGTTCTTGGGTTTTAAAAGTGAAAAAGCCCAAAATTTACCCCAACGGGACTTACCATCTCCAACAGAAAACACTGTTCACAAACAACTCCAAACAGCTCTATTGTAGTCCAGCCTTTACATTTATGACATACTGGCGTAACACATTATAAATCTCTTCTAGCAACTAGCGTGGCACGCCCTCATACTCTGCTTTTACCTAGGTACTGCACATGTGCAACTCCCAACAAAGATGAAACAGAGAGCTCAACACACAGGGTGAAAAGAGGAG
>NC_045745.1:27805173-27805993 GCF_008692095.1 Etheostoma spectabile
AATGTGTAGTACAACACAAATATGGTGTTTTTTTAAGCTTAAACCATGTAAACCTGTTCTGGTACAACCTCTAAATTAGCATATGAGCGCATTTAAAGTTTTTTTGGAAAATTTTCAATCAAAGGGATTGTGGTCTGTACTTTAAGAGAGCGTTCTTATGCTGAATGTGTTGAGTCATTAAAAATGGGAAAAAAGAAGAAGAAATAAATTGGTCACTAAATTTTGACAGCTCAATTTCAATTTCTTTTAGAGACAAAAGCCAATAATCTCCTGGTCATGCCAAGAATAATAACAAAGCGCTCATTTTGCCACAATGATACATAATGTATACCAATGTATACTTTATTATACTTTATTTGCCTCTCACATGTAAATACACATTTACATGTGAGATACATTCACTTTATCTAAAATGCATTCTATGTCAATTTAGAAAATTGCTCATTTGTCCATTGTGCTCTCTTCTTCAGATTAGTGTCAGAGTCACCACAATGGACGCTGAATTGGAGTTCGCCATTCAGCCAAATACAACAGGAAAGCAACTCTTTGACCAGGTAGGAAAAACTGATGACTTGTAACCAACTTGTTTTATGTGCTTGTTAAAATTGTGTCTTTCCATGAATTTATTTCCATGTTTGTGTAATATATACATAATTTGAAAGTACAAGTTATGGATTGTGTTTATTCTTGTGTGTAATATTCTTGGGAGTATTTTCAACCCCTAAATTACTGTAAAACAGTACATGATGCTATAAGTAGCATGCTTTATTTTCAAATACCAGGTCAGGCCAGGTCATGTTTGTAAATGAGAATTGGTTCT
>NC_045745.1:27806003-27812545 GCF_008692095.1 Etheostoma spectabile
ACCTGGATAAATAAAGGTTAAATAAAAAAATAAAATAAAAAATACAGTGTAACTACCAAACTAATAGGTACATAATAATGCAATATATTTTATTTTCCATTGTAAACACATTATTTATATATATATTTATATTTATATGAAGCTAAATAGTTCAAGGGACATACACTTTATTTTAAAAACATGGATGGGGATGCTGTCAAATGTATTCATATATTTTGTTTTTGGTTCCAACATAGCACTTTTTTATGTTATTGTGTTATTTATCTTTTTTTATGTCTCAGAATTATTAATATTCATTTTTAATGTGTGTAAGAGTGTATGAAACAAACATTTACATACATACATTAGCATGACAAATGGCACCTGTTGCCTGTGGCTCACTGTTCATATACCTGTTATAGAAGAGAGTGTACTAATGTTCTGGTCATTAATAATACTTCTGCTTTATGTTTTCAGGTTGTTAAGACCATTGGGCTGCGAGAGGTTTGGTACTTTGGACTCCAGTACCAGGATACAAAGGGTTTCTCTACATGGCTCAAGCTCAACAAGAAGGTGAGCTCCTCTGTATTTTGCTTCATTACAGTGTCTAATACACTGTTTTGCCTTTCTCTGTCAAAATTGAACTTCTCTGTTGAAGTCAAGTCTATTTGCAGAAGTATAACCATTGCCCCTCACCCGTGTCACGCCTTATTTTAGGTGACAGCCCAGGATGTGAGGAAGGAAAGCCCGCTGCTGTTTAAGTTCCGTGCCAAGTTCTTCCCCGAGGATGTGACTGAAGAGTTAATCCAGGATGCCACACAGCGGCTGTTCTTCCTGCAGGTTAAGGAGGGAATCTTAAATGACGACATCTACTGCCCTCCAGAGACAGCAGTCCTCCTGGCCTCGTATGCAGTGCAGGCCAAGTATGCTGACTACAACAAGGAAGTCCACACACCAGGCTATCTGTCCAGTGAACAGCTGCTCCCTCAGAGGTAACACAGCTTTATTTCACCGTTTCAACCTGGCAGTAAATATCAGATAGATGTCACCTTTTATCCAGTGTGTTTGTACAAGTTTCTCTCTGTGTGACTTCTGACACTCGGATGTCTCATGTTCTTAGAGTTCTGGACCAGCACAAACTCAACAAGGAACAGTGGGAGGAGAGGATTCAAGTGTGGCATGAAGAACATAAGAGCATGATGAGGTAACAGCTGAGACAAATGCTATTCCAAGAGAATCTTTTAAGCTCTTACCCCAAAAGACTGACTGAAGTGTGTATATTTGGGAGATTTTTGCACTTGACCCTGACTCTAGTCTGTTAAACTATTTCTTAGTCTCCTCCTTAAGCAGGATTTATGCTTCTGTGTTAAATCCATGCCGTAGGTACGTAGACACTTGTAGATACGGATCCCTAAGCCGTAGCCTGACGTGCACCTCTCAAAAAATATAACTGCCTGTTGCGGCGACGCAGACTGCAACAACTGTGATTGGTCTGCTTGACCGTGGCTTGGTAGCGTTGCATTTCCTCCTACTCATTTCCGGGGTCTCCTTCTTCAACAAGAAATCAAGGAGATGGTTAACTTTTCCTGCTACAGCTTTTCCACCGTGGTCACAAAGTACAGGAGAGACACTTTGTTTCTCCCTCTACGTCCCCAGAGTCATTACTCGCTCCGAAGGTAGTCCCTGTCACTCTCTCACTCGCTATACCATACACTCACCAGCATACACATGCTCGGTCTGTTATTCTCTTAAAGAGATACATTAAATTGATGCAGACACAAGAGCACAAGTATAAACTTCAAGCCATTACGTAGGCCACACTGTAAACTCAGCATAGAGCCCTCGCAGAAGCATAAAGTGATGTCATTTGTCTTAGGAGGTCTCAGTGAACACTGGGTCACACAATCTAACTTTCACCGCCTTGAAATTGTGAAGCTTGAATTTTTTCTTAATTGTCTGTCTCCTCTCAAGGCTTATTTTCAGCCTTGTAGCTGTACATTTATCACATCCCAGGGACACGCCTGCTTGAGCTCCTGATTGTAGACTACCCCGTGCTTCCAACTCGAAGAAACAGTTCAGGCTTTGGTGCTCCTTAATCCCTCTTATTAAGTCTTATTTGTCCACAGAGAAGAGTCCATGATGGAGTATCTGAAGATCGCTCAAGATCTGGAGATGTACGGAGTCAACTACTTCAGCATCAAGAATAAGAAAGGAACAGAACTGTGGTTGGGAGTGGACGCTTTGGGGCTCAACATTTATGAACAGAATGACAAGTAAGTGATTCCACAACTATGTGAAATTGCATTGAAGGCACTTGTGCAGCATCATTTGTGTTTATCATCATTACTAGTTCCTGTCCAATGTAATACAGCAGAGTTTTTGCATTGTCTTCTACAGAATGACGCCCAAAATTGGATTTCCTTGGAGCGAAATCAGGAACATTTCCTTCAACGACAAGAAGTTTGTCATTAAACCAATTGACAAGAAAGCACCTGTATGTTAACCCTTAATAACAGACAACATGTTAACAATTGATAAAATATCTGTCTATGTATCACTTCTAATACAAATCCCTCATATTGCTGTTTTAGGACTTTGTATTCTATGCTCCGAGACTGCGCATCAACAAGCGCATCCTGGCTCTTTGCATGGGCAACCATGAGCTGTATATGCGCCGCCGAAAACCGGACACCATAGAAGTGCAGCAGATGAAGGCTCAGGCTCGGGAGGAGAAGAATCACAAGAAGATGGAGAGGTAAGCGGTTGTCAGAGAAACTACACTGCTGTATGGGACTCCTGATGTTTGAAACCATTTAATAAATTCAAGGAAATAGCCTAGTACTGTAAGTGGACCAAACATGGAATAACCACAGAGAGACAACAAAGGCTTGGGTGCCGAAAACGCGTCAGAGTTGTTTTAAAAGGTTTAAAAGGACTAAGCCGTAAAAATAAAGGCTTTTTGATTTTTTTCAGTGAGAGTGCCTTGGATTTTCCCTGAGTTTTGCTATGATATATAATTGTCCCATCCAAAGAGCACCTCAAACAAACAATTTGAATCCTGGAAGCGCTCCTCTACAGACATTTTTATGTAATAACCACAGTTTGTTATTGACCAAAATGACCTGGTTTAAAAACATTATGCAACAAGAGGGTCAGGTTTTATTACAATTATGGAAATTTTAATTCTACTGCTTAAGCCTTGCATTGTGTGTGTTGTCTGTGTGACTGCAGGGAGGTGTAAACTAGTATATTATAAATACCTTGTGTATAATATGCTGATCATCTGCTCAAAAGATCCTCCTGATTACTGTATAATCCATTACATTTTGTATCTTGTATACGGTTTCTGTTTCAATCAGAGCTCTGCTGGAGAATGAAAAGAGGAAAAGAGAAGTTGCAGAAAAAGAAAAGGAAAAGATTGAGAAGGAAAAGGAGGAATTAATGGACAGATTAAAGCAGATCGAGGAGCAGACAAAAAAAGCCCAACAAGGTGTGTGACCCGTCAGTATTAAAGAAAAGCTCGTCGTGCTGTAATGAATAGTGACAGTGTTTTTTTTACTCACATGGCGCTGACCTTTAGTGCTTCTCTGTGTGTGTGATGTGTGTCTGCACAGAGTTGGAGGAGCAAACACAGAGGGCTCTGGAGTTGGAGCTGGAGAGGACGTCCGCTATGGAGGAGGCTGAACGTCTGGAGAACGAGCTGAAGGGTGCTGAGGACGCCAAGGCGGCGCTGCTGCAACAGTCACAGAACCAGATGAAGAACCAAGAACACCTGGTCAGTTATCCAAAACTATTTGTCTAGCAATAGGCATTCAAACTATAAAAAATGTAAGGCTTTGATGGCTGGAAAAATGTGGGTTCTGATGCTTCAAATATCAATATCGAGAAAATCTGAAAGAAAATGTCTTCTTAGGCGACAGAGTTGGCTGATCTGACTTCGAAGATTTCCCTCCTGGAGGATGCCAAGAAAAAGAAGGAAGACGAGGCCGTGCAGTGGCAACAGAAGGTACATCTGAGTTACTACTTTTTTTTTTTATAGTAACCTAATAGTCTTCTTCCTTTGATCACAGTGATACTTATAGTTAGTGGAAATTAAAGGAGAGTTTTGTATACTTTACAGTACTTTAGAACCGATGACATGAAAAGAAAGTGTTTGTTTGACTCTAAAAAAGTCTTTTTACATATACAAATAACTTGCTTCCTTAGCAGCGTTAATAGGTAGTTACATACACAGTTACACAGCTACATGTCTTCTTCTCCCTCTTTTTGTTGATAAAAACCAAAATTATGCATTACAGCCATCATGTGGGGAGAAGTAAGACAGACAGAGAGCCAGGTCACTCTGGTGATTCTCACCTTAAATCTCTGTTCTTTAGTTTAGTGTTCACCAAGGGGTTGTTGTTAGGAAGTCATGTGACAACATAGATACATAAAAAACGTATAAAGGTATGGCCCCTGTATTGTTTGATAATCTATGTTAGCATTTGAAATGAGCTCAGTATGTGGACATGGCAGAAATGAAATTCTGCTGATCATGTTGTCCCTCCCTTGTGACACAGTGAGGACAGACATTCCTGAGTTCTTGTTGTTGTGTGTTTCTGGGGGAGGGCTGAAAGATCACCGCTCGCCTCATGTCTTTTTTGGTAAAAACCATGTGCCAGCCCAGCCCCTTCATTTTTTGGGGCAGTGTGAGTCATGCTGACCGTGGTGGTGGTGGTGGTGACGGCTGTCCTTGTGTGGAGGAAATCCTGTTGCACCGTTATGATGTTCTGTCTGCTGTGCTAAGTGGTGGTTTCCATGGTGTGCATATTTGGCAAACAGTTTAGTTTCAGTTGAAATTCCAGTCTTTACTCATAATTGGCTCTTAGCCCCCTCATACCTCAAGTACTCGGGTCAGTTACTGTGTGTTTTTTCTTTCTCAGCAGCTTTAATTTTTGTTCAGTTTTTTTTTTGTAGCACAAGTTGATGCCCTGTGGCTAAAGTGGATTGTTAGTGTCTTAAATTCATTTTTAGTGTCCAAAATTATAGAAACTATGTTGCGCATCCAGCATTTTAGAGGTGAAATGAAAAGTCAATTCATTTTCTGTTGATGGATCAGTCGCGGACCTTTCCTCTAGCACCACCTTGAGGTTGACATGCTTGGCTTTTAGAGAAACGTCTCAACAACCATGAGATGGATTGTCGTGTAATTTAATGCGACTTTTCTACCAGTGTAGAAACAGAAACAGTACTACTTTATTTAATAAAAACTGCTGTTGTCAGTTTTTTTGGACACTAACTACATTTCCATCCATTAAGTCTCTGTTGAAATTGTAGCAAGCCCTCTACATAAATCGCACAATCACCTCATTGGCGCTCTCTATTCCCTCAGGCCACCACGGTGCAGGAGGACCTGGAGAAGACCAAAGAAGAGCTCAAAAACAAAGTGATGGCGGCTCACATCCAGGAGCCACTCAATGCAGAGAACGAGCAGGATGATGAGAACGACGAGAGCAACGCTGAGGCCAGCGCTGAGTTCACAGATGCCGCCACGTACAAGGACCGCAGTGAAGAGGAGCGCATGACCGAGGCTGAGAAGAACGAGCGTTTGCAGAAACATCTACTCGTAAGTCTTCACTCCTATCTCTTAAATAAGTCTGATCTGATCTGTCATTAAACTATTGGATCAAAAGATCATAAGGCTAATTGTAGAAGGATCTTATAAGGCGCCCAGTAGATCAGTTGGTAGAGCCGGCGCCCATACGTAGAGGTTTACCCCTCAACGCAGCGGGCCCGGGTTCGACTCTGACCTGCGCCCCTTTGCCGCATGTCCTTTCTCCTCTCTCTCCCCTTTCATGTCTTCAGCTGTCCTATCGAAATAAAAGGCCTATAATGCCCCAAGAAATAATCTTAAAAAAAAAGAATGATCTTATAAGACACACATGCACAAGTGGCTTTTAATCATTTTTGAAAACATGAATAAAATCATCTGTTGAAGTAAATCAAACTGCAAAAGAAAAAAATGTGGCATGTGGGTGTCATTACTGCTTTCCTTCATTCAGTATGTCAGTTCCCAGCTTCAGTGTTGCAGTGCAAGTAAGTTAGAAGAATGCACCGGAAATTTGGGGACACTTGCACTTCTCATGAAGTAGACTTCTAAGATGGATCAACCATCTGCTGTTGATTTGTCTTTAATAAATCCATTTTAAAGATACTGCTACAGTCAAGAACATAAATACAGAATAAGTATATTACAATAAAAAGTATATAAAATGACACTTTAACAAAATAACAAATATGTACATTATGTAAAGGGTAAGAAGGAAGGCTGAATGGTTTAGTGCAGGGTGTGCAAAATATTGATAAGGGTATATATAAAATGTGCAATGGTCAGGGGTTATAGTCCAGGATGTGTGTTAATGTAACATGTAGTGACTGTGGGTGGGGGGGTTCAGAGTCTGTCAGTGGGGGTCCTAGGCCTTGTTAATGAGGCCCACTGCAGTTTTGAAGAAACTGTTCTTGTGGCGGGAGGTTTTGGTCCTGATGGGCTGCATCCTCCTGTCAGATGGGGATGTTTCAGATAG
>NC_045745.1:27812555-27833029 GCF_008692095.1 Etheostoma spectabile
GGGGGGGGGAGGGAGGGGCCACAATTATTTCTGCCCGTTAAAGGGTCCTGGAGGGATGGCCGATTGCAGCCAATCACCTTCTCAGCAGAGCAATAATGCCCATGATAACACTCTGCTGTGAGATTCATTAACACTCTGGTGACTGTATTTCCAGGCTTTAAGCTCAGAGTTGGCCAACGCTCGGGACGAGAGCAAGAAAACAGTGAACGACATCATCCATGCAGAGAACATGCGAGCAGGACGAGACAAGTACAAGACCCTCAGACAGATCCGGTCAGGAAACACCAAACAGCGCATTGACGAGTTCGAGTGCATGTGATGTCGGCGTGCACCAATGCAGAAGCCCGCACAGCTGGGCCTTTCTGCCTGGACTGCAGTCCTGCCTCACACAAGCTGTTTCCTCTGTACCCAAATAAATCAGATCCACATCATGACATGGTTGCACAAGCACAGCATAATGTACAAATATGGATCTGGGAATCTCCATTTGTTATCATTCCTAACTTTGAATTTAGACAAGTCACTGGTTGAAAAGGGACAAACTGTATTTTTATTAGTACATTCCTCACATGGGGTTCATGTAGCATGTTAGTAACGGGCTCATGCCACATGACATGACACATTGAGTAAGCATTTTTCATTTCTTTAGACATTTCTGTCACATTTTTGTATCATGATTTCAAAATAAAAGGCTCAGAGGCCAATCCAAATTTCAGATTGAAAACTGTGCCTGTAGAACCTGTAGATATATTTCTACTGTACGCATGCGACGGTTCTTTGAAGCAAGCTAGATTTTTCAGACAGTAATATTTCTCCCATGATCCGCTGCCCATAGTTTCAAAAACCAAACGCACTGTAATCTGTCTGTGTGGTGCATTCATTTAGCAGTATTATTTCTTTGTAAATTTACTTTAAATTGACTTATCATTTGAGTGTATTCTGAACCTGCCTACTGTTACAAATCAGTATTTACACCCCACTCACAAGGTGATATTAAAGATCAATTTCATTTCAATGTTTTGTCTGTTTTTACATTTCTGAACACCTTTGAGTCGTTACGAGGCTTTTGTGTAAATCTTGCTGTTATTCAGTGTCATCATCTATTCAATTCAACATCCACTTTATTAAACTGATAGGACATTTGAAGATGATTTTACTGTACCTTAAAGACTTTTACTCTAGTTTTGTACCTCTGCTTTTATTTTTTAATTCTGCTCAACAGTTTGTTTCTTAATCAAAATAAAAAAATGTTTTGCATATAACCAGTACAGCATTAGGAATTACACTGTAGTTGTCACACAGAAGGATATAAAGTGTAGTTTAATCTAACATGCTCGGCCATGTGTTTTCTTAACAGAGTAGAATTTTATTTCCATAAAATCTTCATAGAATTTGATGCATAAAATAAAATAATTTCATTAAACATGCACTGGAAAACCATAGTTTGACTTTGCAAAACGAGTCAAGACAGACTTATTACTGTCCAAGGTGGGCGCCATTTCCAATGCATGTATTTTTGATATACTGTATGTATTTAAATACATTTGTGTATTTTGTAATTTGGATTTTTCAGAAGTGATAGAATTATGAAAGGTGGAAAACAGACACCACTGAGGATATTTTTGTATTGTAGAACCTAGAAGTACTTGTCAGTGTTACCAGTTTGTGATTAGCAAGAACAGCATTTTGAAAACAGTATTTTGTTGTAAACTAATTGAAGAGCTCACTGCTGTGAAATAACGCTGATGGGACAAGCATCACCCCAAAGCCACTGATAGGACCTATGGAAAGCCAGATGCTAGAGCAAATTCTGTCTGTGGTATGTTAACGGCAGGCAAACCATGCATAAAGGTTTTTAATATCGCCAAAACATTTAGCATAAACATGAACATCACATCCTTGTCCCATTGTTCCAGATTATGTTTTGGCATTCAGACGTGTGAAGGGTTTTGTTAGTTCTTTGGTATTTACAAATGAATGTTTGAAAGATGTATTTACTCTATCTTGCAAGTAAAGGTATTTTAGATTTTTTTTAAATTAGATTTTGATTTCTCTTCTTAATTGAGCGTTTGTCATTTGTACCAAGATGCATTTTGATATTCAGTATTCTTGCCCATTGCTGCGTATAGTTGTATCTACCATGAAATGTAAAAAATGCGGCCATTGCTATTTTGGATAACTTTCCATGCCTTTGACAATAACTGGTATAATGCTGCACTGTATGTTCTACCTGAAGCGCCATTCTTTTAACAATCAAGTGTATTTTGAACTCAAGTCATAATGTGTGAAAAAGAAATGTATTGACATATGCTGCTCAATATATTTTTTTTGAATCAAAAATAGCTGAAACAAAATATTGTAAATTGACAGACAGTGCCTTGCCAAAGTTTTTCATCAGATCTTGCTGCTTCGAGTCTTCTTTTCACCAATAAATAAACGTCAAATTAAACTGTATTTGTATTACCAGACTCTTCTGTTTCAACAGCTGTTGCTACCATCTCTAAAGTATAAACCTGGTTTATTTGTCGTGTCTCATAAGCACCCTTATACTCCGTGTATCTTTAGGTTCATCATGACATACATGTAATATTTTACTATGTTTATATTAACTCTATATTATCATCAGATTCACCTTTGGTGGTAGTAGCTCAGTCCATAGGGAGTTGGGTTGGGAACCGGAGGGTTGCTGGTTCAAGTCCCCGTACGGATCAAAGTATGGTGGTGGACAGGTAGCTGGAGAGGTGCCAGTTCACCTCCTGGGCACTGCCAAGGTGCTCTTGAGCAAGGCACCGAACCCCCAACCGCTCGGGGCGCCTTTCCTATGGGCAGCCCCCTCACTCTGACATCTCTCCATTAGTGCATGTGTAGGTCCTGAGCATGTGTGTGTAATAACAACAGAGTGAAAAGTGTAGTTTCCCCTTGTGGGATTAATAAAGTATAATAAAATAAAAAAAATATAAAATTACAGGTGATTCCAGTTGCAGTATTGCAATGAGCCACATGATGGCAGTTTACCCTCAACTGCAGCCGTCAATGAGGGTGACATGGCAACAATTTGAAAGAAATTGTTTTTATTTATATCATGAACATTTGGTTGATGATAACTTGATTGTCATGAATAAGATTTTCATGTCTTTTGATAATGAATTTATCTGTAGACAGATTTAAAGAAATTAGGTTAATTTTCCTTCAGTTTAACAAGTTTTTCAGAGTAAAACTTCAAAACCCTCAACACATGATTATTTTTAAAATGCTAAAGCATTATGCACTAAAATATCTCCAAGTGTAATTTTTTCCCACATGGAAAAAAGACTCCATATTTGTTGCATTCAGGTCTAGACCCAAAACTCGAATATGTATTAAACTCAGGACTGACAGGCTAGCAAATAAGAAACTCTCTGTTTGTTTTCTGGTTTAAAACCCATGTATCTAGGAGCAGCTATCATTTTGTCATTAGTTTATTAAATGAAAAAGATGTGAAACTAATTATTTTTGCAGTGTGTGGGCAGCATGTGAAACAATTCAATTAATCATGGTAGCTTCATACTTGTAAATAATTCACCAAATACATTAAGGTAGTCATAATAATCTTCTGCTTCTTTGCAAGAGGAAATTCAGTTAATTCTTGTCGAACGACTTGACGAAAATCAACCATCGCTTTCTCAACTCCGAAGGGGCGGTGGAGCTTTTTTCATCTTCCACTTCCCCATTATTTGTGGTATTAGTGACCTAAAAAATGTGTTGAAACGGTTCACACTCTGAACTGCCACTTAGAGATAAGCTGTGACAAGTCTTACTGTCTAAAGAAAACTCCCAGTATCTACCCGCATGTTCCACATACAGTGACTCAGTATCTCTGATAAAGCTTTCCTTGGTTCATCCTTCTTCAGGTTGTGACCTGGGAACTCTTCCTGTATCCCATCGCCCTTCAAGTCCATTGCTATAATACCTTGTTCTCAAAATGCCAAATATTGTGTTCTGAATGTCACCAAACTGGAATACCTAATCCTTACACACCACTGGCGACTCACAAGTTTACAAGACTGTACAGTCTGGGAGGGAACAGAAAGTATCTTTAAAAGGGCAGATATCACTAAAAGATGTCAGGCTTGAAGATGATTAGTATTTAACATTAAAATAATGTTTGATAAGACTACCAAGTGGGTCATAGCATCTGGAAACTTATAGCCGATCTGTCGTTATATGAACATTCCCACTGCCCTCTGCACATTTAAATCATGTATCATGTATCGTGTCAAAACAACAACATAATCTGCTTAGTGTTCATGTTTATCGACAGTTATTGTTGACTGAGACCCGGCTGGGGACTGGTGGCCTTTGTGTAGCGAGGAAGTGTTTAATGGTGTAGGATACATGTCATATACACAGATAAGATAATAATAACTGTGTTTCTGGAGTGAAACTTTCTATACAGCTCAATGCATTGGAAATCTTCAGTATTTTATGATGATTACTTTTCTGTTTTTTGGCACAGATATATAGAATACATAATGCTTAAAAGCAGACTGTCATAAAGGAAAATAAACAACAATTATATGAACACATTATTTCTTTAGTAGTGATAAGTATGCTAATGTATACTTATGTTTGTTTCTTTGCATCTTTAACTTAAAGCAACACTAGTGAAATTAATGTACCTTAAAATAATGTTTCCAAAATCCTTTCAGTTGTTCATCAACTCGGGTGAACGGCACTTCTGCTTTCACTTTGCGGTTCTCTACCGGCTGTAACGGCACTGTGGGAGTTTGCCAGATCGGGTAGCGGCTCTGTGGTTCCAATGAGACATGATGGGACAATTCTGCTTCCAACCTGCAGGGGAACCGAAACAGGAAAAGTTACATAGTTTTACTTTAACATGCTTATATTTGACTATGTGACTCAAAAAAAAAAGTAATTTATGTTTACTAAGGATTTTTAGTAATGACTCTTAATGTAAGCTTGATCTGTGTACTGCATCAACCTTCCACTCTGTGTTAACACATCTCGACCTGTAGAGTTTCACCTTGTGTAAAAACTTAAACGGTTTAAGGCAACAGGTTTCCACGCAAATTTCAAGTAAAGTTAACTTATTCCGTGTAGATTTTTACTGAATATTAGTTAACAGTTCTCAGAGTGTTCTTCCACCAGAAGAACACTCTACTTTGTAGTCCACTCTGAACAGTGGATATACAATACATTCAATGTTTAGTCACTTTATGTGCGCAGTTGTGGCTGCAGAGGGAAGTCCAGTGTGTGATCCGTAGTGCATTATTCTAAAGTAACCTGAGGAAGTTACACAGCTCTATGCAGAGTACATTCTGGTCCTTGCAAAACAAAAAACTGTGTAGCAATAAAAAGTGTGAGGTGTTCCTTGGACGTTTAGGAGTCCAGACATTATGAAATAAATGCATGGACTGTGTGCTGGGTGGGCTGGTTACGTAGACGGACAGGAAGTTGTTGGGAGCTCTTTGACAAAGTAAAGCAATAGTACAGCAGTGGAGACTGAATGCTTGTGCTTGAAGCAGGAAGGAGCAGATGATGGCCAGGGACGGCTGATGGCGCATGAAGAGACATGATCCTAAATTAAAGAAAAATAAAACTGACATTAACATTGATGGCGATACTTTATCAATGATGGTGTGATACATAATAATAAAACAGACCAAGCATCTAATTTGATTTTATAGTACATTTTTAACACCATTCTTAAGTTTAACCTCCCCATAAGATACCATCCATACTCTACACTATCTGATTAGAACTCGTCATTAATTAAATCTCACAAGGGATTCCTTGATTTTGAATATTATAAACCTATATACAACCGGTAAAAAGTTTGAGGTCACTTAGAAATTTCCATTGCACTCCGTTGTAGACAGAATACCAGCTGAGATCAGTTGCATTGTTTTTTTAACCAGGGCAGCAGTTTTCAGATTACATTATGTGCTTACATAATTGCAAATGGGTTTTCGCCAGTGTTTTCTCAGTTAGTTTTTTAAAAATTTGATCAGATTAGTAAACAGAATGTGCCTTTGGAACATTGGGTGAATGGTTGCGGATAATGGGCAATGTAGATATTGCATTAAAGATCAGGCCCCCACTCAGATCAGCTGGTATTCTGTCTATAATGGAATGGCATGGAAATTTGTGAGTGACCCCAAACTTTTGACTGGTAGTGTGTGTACATACAGTTCCCTACGCAGGTTTTGAGCACAATAGTACATGCAAGTGTTGAATATGTCTCAGCAAACCATTATCTCTAAAGCTGTGAGCCACCAAAGCCTTCAACAGCATTTCACAACCATGACATGTTGACACTTTATTTCCACATATTTCCTGAGAGCTAGCTTTGCAGTTATCTTCCTTGTTTTGACTTCCTCTTTGCAGCTTCAAAGCTCAATGGTCAAACGAATTGTCTTGTGCACAGTGTCATCATTGTGAGAGAAAGAGGAGCGTTGCAAACGGACTCGTCCGCTTCAACTTCAACAAAACGGATCACTCAGGTAACAGATAGGGACAACTTTCTAAAATGTTGTGTATACAAAAGACAAGATCCTAATGGGAAATGTGTGTATTTCTTTGATAATGTTTGGTTGGACAGCTACCAGTGTCTTGTTAATTTATTCCACAGAGCCATCTCTAATGTTGTGAGATCAGGCCCCCCACTTAGTGTATTTGACAAGCTGAGTTGGACACTCTGTATCACTGAGTGTCAGTTTGTCAAATACCCCAAGTGAGGTGTCACTTGTCTTCAAATATAACCCGTCCTGGGTTACTCCACAGACTGACCAGCCTGCTCCACTGGGTAATCTACCCATAGAAATGACGTTTTATTTTATTGTAATGTCTATGATTCTACCACAAGAAGGAAACTGACAACACCACGGCAGCGGGCTCTAAACCCTTTTCTTGTGAAACTTTTGAGTATATAGAAAAGGAACGAGGTTTAATGTGGTTAGAGTGGTAATAGTAGAGACAAATAGCTGTTGTATTATCTGTTTACTGTCACACTTAAATTATTGTTTTAATGAACGGAAAGATTCATTTTATCCCATCAGAATCCAAACAGGTGAAAGTAATGAACCAGCAAAGGCTTCATAGAGATGTTTGAATAATACAGGTATGTCAATCGATTCAATTGGCCAAAAAAAAGCCAACCCCAATTTAGTTTTTCAGTCTCTTTATTTCTCGGCTCATAGAACTGTCACTACTTATCTCAGCCAAATAAACAGTATAATGCAACATGTTGCTCCTGTCAGGCCAAGTAAAGCTGAAATTCCATCATTTGTCACGTTTTTTATTTGTTCTTGTATCATTCCATCTGTTATTGAAAATGTTTCGGAAGCAATTTGCTCCAAGAGGGATACGGAGGTTATGAAAAATGTTGGTTAATAAGGTTGGGAACTGTTTTGGTTAATAAGGTAATGAGAAATGTTGAGAACAACCTAAACGTGGGGTCTGAGTTTGATAATGATTTGTTGCCGGATATGAAAACATTAAAATGGATGCAAAATGTATAGCATGATATCATATATGGATTTACACACGTCTTGTGTAAGAGCAAATCCTGCTGGAGAAAATGATCAGTCTCTACAAGACTGAAGGGATGACCATCCTCTCATGATACTGCACATCTGTTTAGGTACTGGCCGTATTTCTCCCATTTATTTTAACTTAAAATGTATGAAAATGGAACAAAAACATGGAGCGATATGATTGGTCTGGGTTTTTTGACATGACATTAATCAATCCTCAGTCCATTTAGTCCTTTCAGGTGGTGCTGGCAGTTCATTTGACCACATCCCTCAGTCTTCATGTCATTCAGGCCGCGGTCATCATTCTGCTCAAACTAGCGTGTGTACTTCTCGATAGTGATCTCTGGATCTGGATCTGAGATCAATTCTGCCGTAACAGAAGTGTTCTTTCCCTGCCAACATTCAGAAATATGACTTTTCAATTTCACTTGTGAAAATCTTTGACTTTGACTTGGGCGACATGCAGAGGGGAAGATAATAGCCCAATAAAAAATACACAATGCCTATGATGTGTCCTCTGAATTTTTGGAGGGGAACGTATGTGTGATAACACAATCTGCCAAAATGCATCCACAGTGTATAATAAAGATGAATGAGGTGCAATTTTTACAGGCCGAGCTATGATCTCTTAAGGGTTTTACTTATATTCTAAAGCTGCTGGAAGTGCTTATCATCCAAATGACGACACTTATCAGCCCACTTTGCATTTCTTGTTCCTGTGAGGAAGTGCTGCATTGCCTGTATGTGTAAGAACAAATGTATGCCTACGTTCTCTCTGTTTCTAACTCCCAGTGAGCCTTCATTCTCATAAAGGTAAAAGCACTAAATTCAGTGGTAGAAAAAGTATTTACAGCCTTTACTTAAGTAAAAGTACTAATACCACACAAGTAAAAGTCCTGCATTGAAAATGTTACTGTTACTAAAAGTATGTAAGTATCATCAGGACAATGTACTTAAAGTATTAAAAGTAAAAGTACTCAATGCAGAAAAATCCTCTCATTTTACAAACTGGAAACGATCAAAACTGTTCTGTCAATCAACTAAGTGTTTAATCGGCTAATCATTTCAGCTGCAAAGCCGTCATATTATTGGGTAGTTAAATTTACGTATAATAAAACCATACTGATTTTATAACTACATGTGTTTTGTGTGAAAAAATCTTGATATCGTAACTAATAATTAAAGCTTTTAGATTAATGTAGGGGAGTAAAAAGTACACCTTTTCTCTCTGAAATGCACAGTAGGTGAATAGAAAGTACAAAGTTGCATGAAAATAAAAGACTCAAGTAAAGTACCTCAAATTTGTACTCAAGTACAGTGCTGAAAGTAAATGTTCTCAGTTACATTCCACAACTGACTACATTGCATGACACATATTACTTGTACTGTGCATCTTTGCATTGTGAGGCCGCTAACACTAGCTGCAAGTCATTTAGCCTTTGCTGCAAAAAACGAAAGCATCCATCTTTCCATCTGCCGCGTGGGTTTGAGATGTGGATGCTGTGCAGTGTTCTCTCTGCACGGCTTAATGCAAAGCTGAAGATCTGGTTTTTGAAGCACTCCCACATACAGACACATTAATGGACTGATCTCTGGCCATTTGGCCGTTTATTTAATTCCAATTAAAGTATTTTGACAGAGATTTTCAAATTGTTGAGCTCTGCAGCCCCCGAAACTGTATCACGTTGCTCATATTGATTTCCAAATGTCAAGTTGTACTGTACACTGCAACTGAGTCTTGTCTAACCACCAAGGCTGTTGGAAATGTTGTTAAATTAACACTGGCTTGACGCAGGACTTCAACAAATGTTTTAAAGTCATCTGAATAACTCTGCCTCTGTAAAAGGATGCTGTGTGGGTTTTTTATGTTTTATTATCCATTGAACACAGTGGGCTACAGACATCAACAATAAGTGCATATTCTTCAAAGTGGCTAGTCACCCAGGCTGTACATTTGGGAATGCAATCTGTGGTTCTCATCTGACTTCATTGCACACAAGCTAAGGCTGTCCAACAAGGCTGCCAAATTGTGCGTTACATTGTTTTGCCGCACCCATTTCCGAGATATAGTCTAAACCACACTTGCAATACCACCTGATGTAAGTGTGAATTGCAGAAAAAAGAGTGTCACTATCTTCTCTCTCAGACATACAGTTAGAGCCTGTCACCCATTTTTTAGTTTTGATGCAGACTCCAAAATTGTCTCTGTATCTGGTGGATTCACACCTATTCTCAATTATAGTTAGGGAGGTAATTCAGGTAATATGGGGATCAATTGTGACAGCTGTGTTTGGGAAATTGTTAAAACATCATAAATTGTATTTTGTTTCAAAATGCCACTAGCTTTTCTGGATTTTTTCTACATTTCCTGTCTTCTTTGCTGTCTTTCGTCATGCATTTGTTGCTGTGATTCTACCAGTAAGTGGCGGTAGAGCTCTATTCTTTGAATTTGTTGCTAACATGAGGCCAGTTCCACATTAAAGAGGCTGATATTGAACACAAATACACAAAGCAATTTCACAATAACATGTTCAGTTTGTCAAGACATTTATTCTATACGGCAAAAAAAGTTATATACAAAGACATATATTATCATCCATACTGCCATGACACAGGCCTTTAAGATCATCTTCTTTGCTGCGGAGAAAGGTTTTAGGAGTGTGAATTACCCATCATGGAGCAGCAGACTCAGATAACTGACATTCAAAAGTGTTATCTTTGTCAAAACTGTAGGCTATGAAGCATTAATCAGTCAGAACCTCTGCGTTTTCTTTCTTTTACTATATTGACAAGCAGTTACTGTAATAGCAATACTGGCGTGTTTTAAATATACTTTACATTAGTAGTCAGACAGAAGAAAGCCCCCATTGCCACAGTAGGGAGGATATAAGCCTGACTCCTCCACCTGAACTGGAATAAAATACTTTTCCTGAGGCAATCGAATAGGCCCAACATTCTGAATCAGATGGCCAGTAAAGTAAAGTTGTTTCCATTTTTTATCATTGAGATACTCAACCATGTTGTCAGTGGTGGCTACATAATCATAGGAATTTCACAGGAAGTGAACATGTGGACAGTTTCATCCATTTTAAAAAGAGTATCTGCTTCAAGATGTGTAGAATGTATCACTGAAGTCCCATTGGTGGATGTTGTTGTACTCGTATTGCTCCAACTTGAGGACTTGGTTCAGTCTCTTTATCTCAAAACCAGCGCCTGTCGTTCCTGAGCTGAAGATCCTTTGGATCCAAACACCATTGTGTAACCTCTCGTTATCCCAGGCTTTGTGCAGCATCTCTCAGTGGTCCTGATCCTCAGGGGAGCTTCTGATGACTGGTAGACTTCTGCGGATCAATCAGCTCCTCCACATTTTTCAGGAATATTTAGCTAGTTGCATGGGGAAATGTTGACAGGGTATGTAGTAGAGAAAGTGTTTTACATAACCAGGAAGTAAGGTGAAGTGTAAGCATGTTTTGTTTGCATCTTGGCCAGAAGTAGGATGTATATTTGCGGTTGGTGTCTTTGTTTGACTGCCACTATTTCTCACATCTTCTTGGTGGCAGATGGTTTTGTGGTCAGTTGTAGAATCTTCATGGAGATAAAGGAGCATGAGAAGAGTTCCTACCAACCATGCAGGTTCTTGCTCTTGTACATTTCCTCCCAAAAACTCTGCAATGACAACGGAAATAAAGAAAGAAATCTCATCAAATTATCTCTACCTGACATAATATTTCAATGACTACTATTACTTTACCAAGTCAACAGACTTGAGAGGCGCACAACATGGACCCATTCCCACCCCAGGGTTCCACTGTGAATGGCAGGTCTTCAAGATCCAGTCCAGTGGCCTTTGACTTAATAAGTCCAGATGTGGACACAGTGTTTGGGCAAATGACAAATGGTTTGTCTGTCAGCCTCAAATACAGAGACACAAACCATTCTTGATATTTCTCAGACATTGTTTGTTAAGTTGAAATGGCTGCAAAGATGCCTTCAACTGTGGATTACATCTTTTGAAAAGAATGGATGCTTCGTTAGCATGCACTTTTTCTTAGCATTGATTTTAAAGTAATAGAGCTCTCAACCTAAAACAATGGGAGATTTTTTTTATGAAGCAGTCTTCAAATTGAGCCCAACAGGAGGGGAATTATGAAAGAAAAATCTACTTAGGGCAATTTGTCACTTAATTTGGATGTTAGTCAACCAATTAAGTGCCTACCTGAATCCACAGAGTGGCTGGAACATACAGTTACCCGGGTAATTATCTGTCAGAGGCTCATTTACTCATCTTGACAACTACTGGATGAATTGTCATAACATTTGGAAAAGACGGTCATGCCCCCCCATGTTTGGATGAACTGTTAAACAACTCTGATCCCCATCCTTTTTGTCTAGCTAGGTCCAAAAGTAGATTTCTTTATGACTTTACGTTACTGTGACAGCAAGCAGACACACTGTACATAAAAGATATCAGTGACGTAAAATTAAGCCAAACAAGACAACCAAGTTTTACCTGATACCTTCACACCATGGAAACGATGATGTCTTTCAACAACATACAGTTGGGCCAAAAAGTATTTAGTATTTAGCCACTGATTGTGCAAGTTCTCCTACTTAGAAAGATGAGAGCTCTGTAATTTTCATCATGGGTTCTCTTCAAGTATGAGAAAAAAAATCCAGGAAATCACATTGTAGGATTTTCAAAGGATTTTTTTGTAAATTACGGTGAAAAATAAGTATTTGGTCAATAACAAAAGTTCAACTCAATACTTTGTAACATAACCTTTGTTGACAAGGACAGAGGTCAAACGTTTCCTGTGAGTCTTCACCAGGTTTGCACACACTGTAGCTGGTATTTTGGCCCATTCCTCCACGCAGATCTCCTCTAGAGCAATGATGTTTTGGGGTTGTTGCCGGGCAACACAGACTTTCAACTCCCTCCACAAATTTTCTTTGAGGTTTAGGTCTGGAGACTAGCTACTCCAGGACCTTGAAACGCTCGAGTAGCCCGAGCTTTCTCCGTTGCCCGAGTGGTGCGTTTGGGATCATTGTCAGGCAGGAAGACCCAGCCACGTTCCATCTTTAAGGCTCTCACTGCGGAAGTGGGTTTCGACTTAAAATCTCACAATACATGGCCCCGTTCATTCTTCCTTTAACACAGTCTAGTTTTCCTGTCCCCTTTGCAGAAAAACAGCCCCAAAGCATGACGTTTCCTCCCCAATGCTTCACAGAAGGTGTGGTGTTCTCGGGATGCAACTCTGCATTCTTCTTACTCCAAACGTGACGAGTTGAGTTTTTACCAAAAACTTCCATTTTGGTTTCATCTGACCACATGAGATTCTCCCAATCCTCTTCTGGATCATCCATATGCTCTCTGGACAACTTCAGACGGACCTGGACATGTCCTGGCTCAAGCAGGGGGACACGCCTGGCACTGCAGGATTTGAGTCCCTCTTGGTGTAGTGTGTTACTGAGGGTAGCCTTTGTTACTTTGGTCCCAGCTCTCTGCAGGTCATTCATCACGTCCCTCCGAGTAGTTCTGGGATTTTTGCCCACCGTTCTCATGATCATTTTAACCCCACGGGATGAGATCTTGCGTGGAGCCCCAGACCGAGGGAGACTATCAATGGTCTTGTATGTCTTCCATTTTCTTACAATTGCTCCCACAGTGGATTTAGTCACACCAACCTGCTTGTCTATTGTAGATTCACTCTTCCCAGCCTGGTGCAGGTCTACATTTTTCTTCCTGGTGTCCTTTGACAGCTCTTCAGTCTTGGCCATGGTTGAGTTTGGAGTCTGTTTGAGGCTGCGGACAGGTGTCTTTTATACAGATAACGAGTTCAAAGAGGTGCCATTAATACAGGTAATGAGTGGAGGACAGAAGAGCTTCTTACAGAAGAAGTTACAAGTCTGTGAAAGCCGGAAACCTTGCTTGTTTGTGGGTGACCAAATACTTATTTTCCAGCATAATTTACAAATAAATTCTTTAAAAATCCTACAATGTGATTTCCTCGATTTAATTTCTCATTTTGTCTCAATTACGTACCTTCGATCTCTGAGGAATCAAAACATCCAAAAAACAAGGATTTTCAAGAATTCTGACTCTATAAATGATGTTGAAACAAATAGAATAAAGAATACAATGGACTTGGGGTCTTAGTTGAAGAAAATGAATGACTTAGACAGGGTGCGATGGTCCTGGGAAGATCAACATTTTACTTCAACTCTTCTAAGAACAAATACCTTTCCTGTTTTGTAGCATTCAATAGGCTGTAACACATTTCTTTTGTGTTTATAAGTTAGATGAATCTGCAAAAGTACTATAGTCAGAAGTCGAATGAGACAAAATGTAACAAATATCATTGTTAAAACAAAACAAAACAAAACAAAAAAGTGTGATTTGAGTCTAGTAAAGTGTTGATCAGGCCCTTCTTCTCAGACCAAAGCAGATTGGATGATCTATCCAAGAGGCATCAGATCTGAGCTTCACCATTAACTTACTCCTGTACTATTCTTCCCAGGAGAGAAAGTGACGTATCAGCACTCCAAGAGGTTGGTGAACCATATGAATACTACCATGAGAAGTAGACGTGTTATTTTTCTTTCTCCTCTGCCTCCGCACAAATACATAATCAGATATATAATCAGACACAAGCTATCACAGAGTTGTGTAATTTTTGAACATAGCTTTGATAACCCTTATATATATATATATATTTTTTTTTTGCATGAATTGAGGTCATGTTGAAATGATGCGAGGCCATGGAAGGAGACGATGAAAATGAATTTAAAGACCTCCCAACCATCCATTATGGCAAGGATATACTTAAAGAGCAGCTGGTGTATAAGTTCAGAGAACATAAATGTTATAGACCATAAGCTAATGTTGTGTTCTTTGAGTACAAAAGTGTTTGCCATCAAAAGAAATCCCACCTCCAGATTCTCTGCTTTTAAAAATATTTACATTGACACAATAAAACTAAACCCAAGCTTTTGTATTATGTAAACTGGAATAAGTCAATCAAAATAACAAATTCACAGATTCATGTAGCACACAACGAAACCACCCTTCACTCAACATTAATTACCTAAACATAAGCAGATCAAAGCGAGCGCCTGGTGAGTGAGTCTCCTGTTACACAGAATATCAAAATGTATTCCAGCAGTTTTTCACTCCGCATCAGTGCATCACATGTTTTACTGTTTAAAAATTAAATTTTCTACATCCATATGTATATATATACACAGTATATGTACTGTATGTCTACATACACTGGTGGCTTTGAGTGATGTACTTGCACCAGAAACAGGTCACATCATTAAAACATCATGGCTAAACTGGTTGAATTGCAGACTGAGTGTGAGGCAGTGTTGCATTAACCAATAGTTAGAGCAGTGATTGTCAAACATTTTTTAATAATGTCCCCCCTTTGAAATAACTTTTCAGCCAAGCACCCCCTGAAAACATTTGTTTTAGAAAGTAAAAACCCTAGATGAAGAGGTACAACACAGCACTGCGCCATCAGTGTCTAATTTACAAATCAGCAACCTTGTAACTGAAAAACACTTTAATGCTACATTTCAAATGTCCATCAAATCCATCAATAAAGTCATTTGTTACTATTGAAGGAGCGGTCAATGAGTCAACGTCTCTTTATTTTATAACTGCAACAGCAACATGAGTAAACTTGTTTTAAACAAAGAGAAAGCCGTTTGTCTCACAAAGTGTGGTCGAACAATGGTTTGTCCTTCTGCTCTCTAGTCATACACACCCACACCTGGCTCAGGTGAGGTCTAAATATAAAGTTAACACCCCCTGATATCATCGTCGTCATCATCATCATCATCATCATCATCATCATCATCATCATCATCATCATCACCATCTACATCACGTCAGCATGGTCAAGGCAAGGCAAGGCAAGGCAGCTTTATTTGTATAGCACATTTCAGCAACAAGGCAATTCAAAGTGCTTTACACAAAATCAGTTAAACAGATAAAACACAAGTAAAAACAGTTAAAAATCACAAGCATTAAAAACCGGTAAAACACATGAATAGACAGTTAAAAACAAAGAGAAACATAAAACACAAGAATAAAATTTACAGTGCAGCATAAGAAATTTAAAGAAATGATTAGTCATTTAAAGAAAGGCAGCATCAAATAGAAAGGTCTTCAGCCTTGATTTAAAAGAACTGAGAGTAGCAGCGGATCTACAGGTTTCTGGGAGTTTATTCCAGATATGAGGAGCATAGAAACTGAAAGCTGCTTCACCCTGTTTAGTTCTGACTCTGGGGACAGAAAGTAGACCTGTCCCAGATGACCTGATGACCTTGATGGTCAACCGTAATTGTAATCAGCATCATCTGAATATAGGTATCCGTATGATTATAAATTATGTGCATGTGAAGAGGATAAAACTAAAATCAGTGCAATGGCTTCAACAACTATAGTACAATAATTTAGAACCAAGCATGACTACTATTTTTTATTTGACATTGTATTTCATACGATTTGAAAAAAAAAAAAAAAAAAAATCTCACGTACCCCTTATAGTAAGTTTGAGAAACGCTGAGTTCGGGGCACAGGTTCCCCCTCCTCATGTCCACAGTATGAAACACCCTGGCCAAGGATGATCTCATGCTCCAGTAAAATGTGTTGACTGTAATTGGCGAGATACACTGTCTTTTTCCCCGGTTGACTGAAACGCAAATAATTTGCCATATATGTTGATGTTGCAGAAAAGCAAACTGCTTAAGCACTGCCTGTTGTACTCAGTGGTTCAATGTGACCCCGTTCATTGTGAATGTTGCACTCTCAATGTCACTCTGACTTGTGCTTGGAGGAGCCAAGCATCCTTCTGCAGGAGACTGTTAATTGAGGTAGAAACAAGGCTGAAGGAGGATTACTTGTTCCCTGCCTGCTGCTAAAAAAGTCAGTCAAATAAAAACATAATTGAGCACACATAATTACTTTTTCAGTGACTGGCTGAATATCATTATGTTCAGTCACTGCTCATTGAATGATACTTAATCAGGATGATGTTTTAGTTTGAGGAGAGGATTTTGGGTAAAGTATGTCCGCCATAAAAAGGACTACGCCACAGTATTAGATTTTGGACTGCTCTGGACTTTTGGAATTTTTTGGACTTTTTTACAACCCGTCCTTCTGATGCAAAAATATAATTGGTCATTTGGTCCATTTCACTAAAAAAACAAATAAACTTGAAGTACATTTGTGTATTGAAAAAATACTTTGTTACTGTATTGACTTCTGCATTTTGAGTGCCACGGTTGATTTTAAGGTCATGAGACAATCTGAGCAAAGTTTGGCAAAAGGGGAAGGTTTTTGTATATCTGTCACATGGAGAAAACTTGGAATAAATTTCCCTGTTAGTGCGATTTATTTACTAAGGCTGCTACTGTCAAAACAAACTTTCAAGGCTTGATCAGAGATTTATACTATTTTGTAACATAGTGTGCATTTACAAAGCCAGAATGAGAACTCTTTACCTTGAAATGCTCCAATAGTTAACGGTTAAATGTATTTTTCTCTTACAGAAGGTGAGTGAATGAATTCCCAAATACTTTTCTTTAAAAAATAGGCACATTGTAGATAGACGTTTTCCATCCTTCTTCTAGTGGTTCAGTTGCTTTACTCCACCAAAGTGACCCAGAGTTTGGCAAACTATGACAGAATGTATTTTTAGCCAGGCTAGCGATAATTTTTTCCAATACAACCAAATACCAGCAAAACTAATAACATTCCAATCAGCCTCAGTTGTATGCAATAACTGTAAATATGATATATAACCCTAATTTTACAGTCTATAGTTGTACATCGTGTTTAGTACTAAGTATGTCAGCATGCTAACATAAACCCAACTAAGATGGTGACCATGGGACACCTTACACCTGCTTTACATCAGCATGTACATCATTTTAAGCATGTTAGCGTGCTGACATCCGCATTTAGCTCAAAACATTGCTGTGCCTTACAAAGATGCTACTATGGCTAGTCTTGTTTTAAGTGTTATTCTGGATTCCATTCATTTTGTTGTACAATATGAGGATGCATTAGCATGTATGACACACCTTATGGAAATTAATGGCAACTGAACTCCACCAGAATCTGGTGGTCACCAGAGGCCTCACGATACGATATCATCCTGATACTTATGTCACGATACAATATTATTGCGACATTAAAATAATATATGGCAATTTGTTACATTTTTTTGAGCTTCCGATTTTTCCCCAATTTCAAACTCCACCCCCAAAAGGAAACTTTGTCAACATCTGTTTTATCTAAAAGAACAAATTTCTCTGTTTGTTCATCTCACTTCAATTTTGTTGCTGCAAAATGGGATTGTCAAGCAGACAAACTGACCAACGCATATGTAATCAAAGAGCCGTCTGTGTATCAAAACAAAATTGCCGTGGAAAATCTCACGATACTATGCTGTATTGATGTTTCCCCCACCCTTACTTTTTATGGTTGAACATGGCAGGCATTAAACATATTTGTTACAAAAGCTGCCCGACGACAACCGTAACTAATGATCGCACTGCGTTTAGCCAGTAAATGGCAGGATGGTCATCCTCAGGTGAAGGGAGACAGGCCTGCATAGAAAAGGGGATGCAGTGCTAAAGTATTCCCAGTTTTCCATATGATCCCTGTAAAATCAAAACAGACTTCTATTACCACAATTGCTCTAAAAATGTTCGCTTTCTTGTTCCTTTTGGTCGTAAAGATTTTCCAAAATCCAGAAAAAAGCCAGACCAACTGTAGAACTAGAGATTTGATTTGACTTTGTGCATCGAGTCAGAAGAAATAATGTTGTTTGTCCAATATGCAGTACGTTTTGTGTTTTTAAACGACCCTAGTAAGTTATTTTAAAATTACGATTTATGATTAAAAAACTCAATTCCAAATGCATCATAGTGTTTGTTCAGTTCCTTTTGTGAAATGTGCAATATGTGAAAGTTTCAAACCCCCAGGAGTGTGATTTGATGAAAGTGACCTGTATACTAGGCCTGTTAAAATAACTGACCTGCAGTTTATTGATATTTGATACGTGAACTATGAGTTTCAAACACTGCGTGTTGAATTACCAGACAGTAGACCTCCTCATACTTCATTTCCTGGTAAAATTAATGTCGTTTTCGGCTCTGGTACAACATAGACCTTTTTGACATGTTTAGGTGTTAAGACTTCATTAGCTCATATCCCTCACTACACTTCTTTCACCAAGTCTGAACAAATCAAATCAAATGAGTAATTATAAAGTAATAAAAAAACTTCACAGAATCATAGAATCGAAAAAAGTTTGCTTCATTTGGAGAATAAATTAGATGTATGATTTTGAAATGGAAAAGCAAAATGTCAGTGACAAGACTGCTCATGTTTCAGTTTCTAAGAACTGTTTCACTGCAAGGCTTACTGGGCTTACGCCATTATATGAATATTAAAGTTACTGTATTAATATTAACAGTCTGCACTCAGAGGTTGCACGTAAAATTAGCTTCGAAACAGCAGACACAAACGACCCCATCGTCTGAGTGGTCAACAAAACGCACACTTTTCAAATTTTGGGGAAGGAAGACATTAAAATTGTAAACTCAGATTTAGTTGTGATTAAACTTTTTATTCTTTCATGTTTTGTTAAAAAAAAAAAACATATTCGTTACTAAATCACATTAGTTGTTTGTAATAATCAACTTAAGCATGCAGTGCACAGGTCTGATTACTGTAAGCAGAGATAACTATGGACGCTAAGTTTCTGTATGGGAGGGGCCGGATCATTTGAACTGTTCTGTGATGCAAAGGCTCATGGGAAACAAAATACATATTTTCTGAACAGTTTCTGTCCTAGTTAAAGTGTGTTTTGTTATTGTGATGTTGATGTTGCGTGGTTTTAGTTTTGTATGGTTGATTTAGTGTTCTTGTTCATCTACATTTATTGTTGCACCATGATGGAGACCAGGTGGGGACTGATGGCTTCTGGGCAGTGAGGAAATAAAAACAGTTGGAGATAAGAAACTCTTCTATTCTCAGAAAAAAACGCTCATTGTAGCACAGTACATTAGAAAATAGCATTATTAAAGTTACTGTTGTCCCTTCAATGTTTCTGGTGCAAATGTTATCAATACCTTGTTCTCAAAATTAGATTGTCACAAAGAAGAACATATATTTATGTTAGAAAATGACTTTAATAATAGGGAGACGTGGCCCAATGTGTTTGCTTATTTATGTATGGGAGGGTTAGGGTCTTTGAACTGTTAAACAGTCTATGGTTGTGTATCATAAACATGCATTTCCTCTATTGGCCACTAGAGGGGTCCAAGGAAAGCCACATTGTACTAAAGTCCTGAAGAAATGTCACTGTGTTCTCAGTAACAATGTTTGAAGACCACTTTATTAAAACGATGTTCAAGTTAAAGAGAGGTGTGTTTGGGAACGATTTTGCTAAATCAAGCATGCGTGTGAAATTGGTGTATCAAACCATTTCATTATTCAACCCTTTTCTACATTTTTTCCCCAGGCAATCTCTAATAGCTAATGTAGTCATGTTATGCATTATTTCAGCCAATCGAGTTGTTTAGATAAACTTGGAGTCTATCAAAATCAAAGAACACATGGTATTGTACTCTTTATATAGCAATACGCCACCTATTCCTCTCCATTTCTCTGTTCCCCCACTGCCTTTTCATAAAATGTGCAAAGAAAGCTTTGTGTCACACAATGAATACAGACAGAGTCGAGACAAAGCATGTTGCTCACTATCGGCCGCACTGGAAGTCAATTATGACTGAATCTGATGTTGGTAGATAGGCGGTTTGTATTGTCTGCAGCTTTTTTATTGTTAGTGCAGAGCACCTGGATTAAGGAAAACAAATTTCTAGCAAGAAGAAAAACTAAAACACAAAAATGTAAAAAAA
>NC_045745.1:27833039-27836172 GCF_008692095.1 Etheostoma spectabile
AAAAAAATGGAACAGGAATGAGAATAAAGAAACTTTGTTAATTTTGTGTGTGTTTTGACTGCCACACAGGTGCTCCCATGCCATGCTCAAGTTAAGGACATAAAGTACAACCGGTGACTGCAGTGTTGCCTGTAATGTAATGTAAATGGCATTGTTAATATACTTATAATACAGTATAAAATGCTTTGCAACAATTCTAGCAAGACAGTAGGCTAGGACAACAGAAAAAAGTTTTTGTATTTCATAACATAGCAGAAATAAATACTTAACAGTTTCTCAGTTGTATGCTATTCAAGAACATCCAATGTCAGACTGACCTGATTAGGGTTCTGCTTTACACAAATACATAAACATTACATTGTACCACAAATTCCCACTTTAACCCTTATTACACCAGTTCAATATTTAAGTGGGATTGATGTAATATCTGAGTGTATTTTCCAACTCGGCTTTAAATCTAGATGAAATTATAACATGAGAATGGAGAGTAATGAAGGAGATGCTGTCTGTGGAGACATTTAATTGTATCTTTGCATGTTTCCTGAATTACATGTACAAATGAGAAATTATGGCTCTGTGCATTTCAAAATATTTGCAATGCACTTATTTGTGGTTTTGGCAATATCAATTTGCCTTCACTAGCTTGCCTGGTATGATCATGTAAATCCAGAATGGAATAAGTTTTTTTTGTAAGACTCCCAACAATTTATTAACAGAAAGATTTAAATAAGTAGTGAGACTTCCAAACTGTCTGTTACTGTTATAACTAAGACCAATAATTAAGAGTACAGAGTGCTGCTTTGTTCGGAGCTATTTGCAATATTTTAATATGAGTGTTCCAGTTTCTTTAATACAAACAAAACTGTGAATAAATTAAATCAAACGCAGGATAAATTTGTGTGTTCCTCTTTATGATGCATTGCAAAACTGATCTTGTCACCTTAAAGGAAGCCATTATTGACTGAAACAGCAGCAAAAAATAAAATAAAAATAGCGCAAGGAAAGCCATCTTGAAAGCTGTGGCAGCATTTGCTTAAAATGAAAACTGTCTAGAGCTCAACATAAGGGATCGATGACCTCCTAACCGGATTATTGTGACATCAAACCACAAAACCACAAACTCAGAAGGTACTAGAGAGCGGCAGAAATGCATCTGTGGCAACAAACTACGTCTTCTAAAAGCTTCAGTCAGGCAGTGCCTCCCTGGTATTCTTTCCTTCTCCTCCTTTCAGTTTTACAACTGAGGGATTTGGAGCTGAGTTTGACATGGGTCTGTGTGTTGTTGTAGACAAACGATTACAACATTATGAGTTTCAAAACAGACCTACTTCTTGTTAGGTCATTCCCTTTTTAACGGATTGAATTTTGCACCATGAAGGCCATGAATGACTGCCAGACAGAAATGTCCCAGATAAGAACGCCCACTGCAACATTTAACACCTGCATTTTGTACACTCTAGTAGCCTTGCTTAAGCTGAAGTCAGTTGAAATGGGAGACTATCAAACTCAATATGCTTTTTGTGAGAAACTTTATAAGCTGTGCTCAGTGCAATTAACTTGCCTCCTAATGTTAAAAGAATTCTAGTGCAGTGACATTAAAATGTTCCATTTGTGTTTGCTCTGGCTTAAACCTCTCAGGCTCCACAGTGTGAAAACCAACATGCAAATTACACTTTCCCTGCATAACTATTTGGCAAGAATTCACAATAACAACTTAGTGTCACTTTTGCTTTTTCTGATAGTATATGAATCCTAATATTACCCTCACTCTCAAGCTAAGAGTGGGTGGAGATAAAGGCGGGAATGTGTGGGAGAGCAGAGAGGAAAAAGCAAGGTTTCTAAGAGGCAAAATGCCAAGGCTGAGACATCAGATCGTCTTCTCCTAAAAAAAAAAACAGGGAAATCTGTAAAAGGGAAAATTCAAGGTTACAAACCGCATGGGTGTTCCGTGTTAGTCCCCAAGCCCTCATTGGGGAAACCTCAGATGTAGCAGAGTTTCAATTTAAGTTTACAATGCACATGTGTATCAGTTTCTGTCTTTGCTCGTAACATTTGAATCATGATTTCCTTCAATGTAACTGGCAGTAATGTGCGCCCATATGGAAAGACACACCTTGTTTCATTATAGCAAAATACAGTTTTTCAAGCCAATCCTTTCCTTCCCCTAGTTTAACTGGCTTCTAAAAGACCTCAGTGCGTGTTCTCTGGGCTTAATGGGCTGATCTGGGCATCCTACCAGTTTATCTCACAGGCCGCTGCACTGCAGAGACGGTTGTCCCGGACAACATCAAGGTAAATGCGGATCAAAAGGAGGGATCCTTGGCCTACATGTACTGCTTCGTAACAAGCCAAGGCTTGGTCACGTCGGTGAGGGTTTTTGATGCTATAAAACCCAAACACTTGGGTCACTGAAAATGCAACCTATAAAACTAACTTTATGTTTCTTCTTCATAGTATAAATCAAATTTTTTAATCACGTCAACTAACTGGCTCTTGCAAGTATATCTGTTTTCAGTTGGTTAAAGACAAAAGACTTGATGTTTTCATGTTGGTTCTTTATTTATTAACGTACGCGGCTCAAAGTTCAGTGTACTCAAGAACAGGGCTTTTGGCTTTATTGGATAGTGGAGAACAGAGAGTGACTAGATGGAAACATAAGAAGGCAAAGAGGGTTGACATGCAACAACATACATATACATCCTTGTTTGAACGAGTGGACGCTGGACATTGGATTTTACTCTCTCAGATGTTTTTCACTTGAATAGTTTAATAATGGATTGCAAAAAAATACAATGAAAAGCAACGTGATTATTAAAGTTAAGATCCAACAGCTGCTGTGTCTACATGATTATAATTTTTCAGATTGGAGTTGTGTCACAGAAGATCTTGATTAATTGGGCAGCTCATGTTTCGCAAATACATATAGTAAGATGCCTGTGCAGCTGGGCCATATTTTACCATATCATCCTGGATGACATTTAATGCTTTATATAATATATAGCATTTTGTGAGAAGGTGGAAACATCCCATGGGATCTAACAGGAATTTAAGGGAATTAACTGGAAATAACAAGAATGTATATGGATGCACTACGAATGAATGCAAGTATGCACTACTTACCTTGACTGGTGTT
>NC_045745.1:27836182-27836373 GCF_008692095.1 Etheostoma spectabile
CTGCTGACTGTTTATTTACAGTACCGATTGTTTACATATACATCTGCAATACCGTACTTTAACTGTAATATGCACTACCTCGAATCATTGTTACACTGCTCATTTTAGCCTAACTTATTACATATATCTATCTGTAAACATTCTGTCCATAATAATAGCCTTCTGTATATATATATTCATAATACATATTC
>NC_045745.1:27836383-27854926 GCF_008692095.1 Etheostoma spectabile
TCTGTAAACCATTAGTATATTATGTGCATTGTACATATCTGTAAAATTTCTACTTATAGTAATATCCACCTGTGTATCCAGCTGTAAAGCTTGCTCACAATACTTGTTATCTATAGATTATATTCATAGGACAAAAAAATATCTGTAAAATTCTGTTTATAATAGTATCTATTTCTTTATTTATTCAGTACATATCCATCCTGCACTTATGAAACCATTGTATATATCCTGCACTTACTGCTATTGCACTTCTGGTTAGACCCAAACTGCATTTCGTTGCCTTGTACCTGTACCTGTGTAATGACAATAAAGTTGAATCTAATCTAATCTAATCTAATCTAATCTCATGTTTGAGTAATGCTTAAGATGTTTTTACATTTGCAGGTGGACACATATGATAAATAGACATAATTTTAAACCCTTTTATAATACAAATAAAAAAGCAATGTATCAATCCTCTAAAGAATAAGCTCTTTTTTTCATTCTTTGTAATTTAAAAAGCCATCAGTGTGTCATATACTGTAGATACAATGTGAAATGTGCTTTATGGTGAGTTAGCTAACAAGTTAGCTAACAAATAAACGGGGAAAGGTACTTTTCTAATTTGAGTAATGTAAGCGATGATTTGATTTTGCTCTGCAGAAGGGCTGGAAACCTGAAAGTTTAATAAACTGGCTTATCTACTTGGCGCGCTATTGGCGGGTTTGACCCAGCCATAGACAGTTAAAGACATGGACCAACCGAGCCCGTTGTTCCGGACGGAGACCAGTGAAGGATATTAGAAGCACCTTTCCGGTGATGGCTGAGCGTTACTGCGCAGCCTCCAACTGAGCTTGACAACGTAGATGTGATGTGAGCAACCTGTCTGAAAGTTGTAAGTCTTCTGGTAGCTGTGCCAAGAGAAATCTCAAACATTCTCAATCAGCATAGACGGAGAGCGTAGGTATACGTAAATAGATGAAATAGGCACAGGCTAATTATTGCTAACTAAAATGGTAGGTAAAATTAGTAATTAAACCAAAACAGCTAATGCTAATCCAAACTGTTTGCGAGTTTCTTCTGACAATACGGTGATTTGTTGACTATGCGATAGCAAGTCGCGTGGTTATGATACAATTGTTAGCCAATTTTTACAAAAGCGTCTGCTACGGAGCCATAACGTGAAATACAAGGTAATGGAGCATTTTATACATTGTCGTGTTTCTTTAGAAATAAACAACGGACAGATAGAGTCTTTAAATGCTTTAGATGTAAAGTTATTTGCTGTCAAAGTGATGCAAAAATGAATGGCAGTCAATGGAATGCTAACGGCGGGTGAGTGCTTCGTAGCTTGGCTTGGTCTGGTGACAGCCACACTAGGCCATGTGCAAACTTTAAATTTAAAGTGTGTAACTATTTAAGGTACATCCCCCAGCTAGATAGTAGAAACTAGCAGAAAGTTTTAAAAGTTTTATAAACCAAGCATTTTGCGGTGATGAAAGAGTGTGCCATACTGAATGCAGAGCATGGTTACAATTCAAGTAATAGGTAGTTGTTTTAGACATTTTAATGCAGACATATTGCATTATTAGCTTTAACTATTGGAATTGTGCAATTGTTCCAAAATTCACAATTCATAAGCTTCCCATAGAAAATATTACTTCTATGCTATGCGTTTTAAAGAGTTGACTGTCTGAAGCACTTCGCTTCAGTAGTTCGTTGTAGTTAATGTAATAGCCTATTGCTTTAAGTCAGTGGTGTAGTAGCCGTCCACTAACAATACAAGACAAAAACACAAACAACAACATCTTAACTGCAGTTTTAGGACTGCTTTGACTGGCATGACCAAAACTATGTAAATTAGCACATTCTCAAAATCTTGTAAACTCTTCCATGGCAAGAACAACTTCTGTTGCATGATAGTTATCCCAAATGGAGTTTTGGTGTTATAAGCTATTTGAAGGGTTCCACTAGCAAAGAGAAGCCTTGACATTTTATGTGAGAGCTGCAGGACAAATGCCAGCATATTTTAAGAGACACTGCAAAAGCAGCGCTGAACAATCTGCCTCACTGACACTGTCATGAGCTGGGATGGTGAATTTTGTGTACTGACTATATTTGTATGTGGCTATGTGTGTATCGATATGTTCTTATTTGCGCTGACTGTGGAAACAAATATCCATCCGGGACAATTCATCTAAATCTAATACAGCTCATGAAATACAACCACAGTGTCAGGGTGACGGGAGGCGGCCTTCAACGCCAAGTCATCTTCTCCCAGCTGGCAATGGGTAAAATGATCAGATTAGGGAGATATAAAAAAAACTCTGTGAAGGCCATCCTTAAAGAAAAGTCAGTACTCAACCTCATGAGAAAAACAACCTTCAGATCCACTGTCGTGATCACTGTCCAACCAAATTCACAGCATCAAGGACACAGCACAAACAGGGAAAACCCCCAGACTTCCTGATGTGTCACTGCTGTGGCAATGTAGAACAGATGTTCATTAGTTATTGTGCTACTGAATGCTTCGGTACCGTCTGCCGGGCAGCAGCAGGCAGAACAGTTAATGGCTGGGACGATTTGGGTCTCTGATAATCCTGTTGGCCTTCTTCTTACATTGCTGGGTGTAGAGCTCCCCCAGATCAATCACAGAGGTGTTGCATCTCGCTAGGTTTAACTCTATACATGATGTGATTGGCCTGATCAGAATTCGTTTTTTACAGCTCATGTCCAACAGAGAGTTGCTAGACGCACCTTAACTGCAGATTACATTTGCTGCCGATAGGGTGCGACTAGATTTCTAGGCTCTTAAATCGTCTTTCTTCATGTTTCTTAGGCTTTATGTCCCCTGTACAGCAAGGGGAAATATTTTTAATGATTTGTTTGTATTTCTTTAAATAGAAATAACATTTAAGGCACTGTGCTGGGTTTCAACTTCACCTCTGGCTTCTAAAGGATCCACTGTGAGCATCAGTTGAACTTCATGAATCATGTGATGTGACTGTCATTTGAAACAAGAATTTGACATAATATATCAAGCAATATGCTTTATAAAAGGGAAAAGCAAGTAATGTTTTCCTGCTTGGTCTCATGATGGCAATCGTGTCTCACTGTCACTATGAATAATGATGAAAAGATTTGTTTATATTGGCTTATTGTCACATCATGACGATGCAGCACCTGGGTGTCAGGTTCATATTGGAAGGTTTTGATGACAGCAGCTCTGGAAAACAAAAGATGTAGGGCACCTGATGATGAGGAATTTGTTCTTGTGCCATGTATGACTAACTTAAAAGCGTATGTCTTAAAAAAGTATGATGAAACTAAGTCATATGACATGAGCTCTGACTGTGACAAATGTCAGAATACTGTCCAGGTAGTGGTGCCAAGAGATGTTAGGACTTATGAAGGAAACTTATTTAGTAACCTCAACTGCCTCAGCCTTGCTGTTGCAACAACAAGTAGTGTTTCCGGCCAAGTTTCTAACTTGGGAAGCCAGAAGATCTGACAAGCGTTTCCCAGAAAAACCTTGGCCTTCAGCTGTTGTGGCCATGGCTGGAGAAAAGGATGTTTCAAAAGCTGATGGGTGCACTAAAAGTAATAAAGAGTTTTTTCCACAAACTTCTTCAACTGAGGAAAAAAATGCTGGAGATTCTATTTCTGTCAATCCCAAAACATTGGAGCGCACGGTGTGCACAGCCATGTTGCAGTAATGACTGTGCTGACTAGTTTGAGTTAAGTATGTGGCAGTCTATGAGTAGTTGTAGTGGGCTATGTATGAAATAGTACAGTATAAACATGAAATATAACAGGACATGCTGACAAAAATTAATGAATTTAAAACAAATTCTGACATACAGTATATGAATAAATAGATATAGGATATGTACACACACAAATATATGTATATATATGTTTGAAAAAACATGGATTAAGACATAATAATACTTTTGCTTTGAGTAATAATGTGAGTCTAATTTGTTTTTTTCCACAAAGCGTTCAATGACCTTGTTGAAAATTACAACTACTCCCTCTTTGTCATTAAAAAGTCAGAATCTTTGAATATGCAAAAGGTGTTTATTTCAAAAGTTATACTGGACCCAAGCACACACATCTTCCAGCACAGTAAAGGCCAAACATTAAAGGGAGTTTAAGGGGATAGGAAATAAGCCCTGAATTCCCATAGTAGCCCAAAACTGATTCTCAAATTCAATGTGTGGTGACAACTGTAACATTTTTGCTTTTCCTAATATTTAATGGATGTAAAGTTTCCGACACACCAACCCGACGGCCGACCGTCAGACTGACTGCCTCCCCGAGTTGGCCGAAAAAGTTCCTCAGAACACACCCAAGCGATGCCGACTTCACGTTGTGCAAGAAATGGGCCATGCAGTTGCTAAATCTGTCTTAATTTCAGATCGACAAAGGTCAGTTTGAAAGATTTTTCGTCAGATTTTGAGAGGCATTTCTCACGCTTATCCCGTTCGTCATTTCCAACTTATCAATCAATCAGATTGGTCATTGAGTCCAATTGCCCACCCACCGATTCAACATATCAAATCGGCAAAAATGAAGGCCGAGGGCTCCTCCGACTGACGACGGCACGGAACACACTGAACAGACTGGAGAACCGACTCGAGACTCCTCGCCAGACTGTCCGACGGCTGATAATGGGGTTGGTGTGTCAGCGCCTTTAAACATCTCTGATCCGTGTCAGATAGAAAATATGTTGGGCGACAGTAGGCTACATTACTGAAAGTACTGTTTGAAATGAAATCTCAACTTATATTGATTAATCCAACTAAAATAAAAAATGCTATTTTCCCCTTTTTTGCTGAGTATAGGCCTTCTGGAGTCTGACTGTGCTGGTGATGATAGACCTTTGCAGATGTTAGCAGGTGTAACATCTGTATTATCTGAATAACCGACCACTGGCCTATAGCAGCCTGCCTACTGTGGGGCACTGGGAAAAATACTCTGCAAAGTGATTAACTTCAACAATCATTTTTTACTTGGGGAGAAAACACAGAATGGACTGAAGAGTAGAGTATCTGAATGGGAAATAGGCTCGTGCCCTGAGGAAACCGCAGAGTCCATAAACATGTAGCAGGCTTACACATATGATGCATTTGCTTTGTATGAAACATACATGACGTAAAATTCAACGTGAAAAAAATCAAAAAATGTTAAATTTGAAAAAATGTAAAATCATTCAACGCTCTGCTTTTATTTCAGTGGGAAAAAGTGCTCGCGTTTGACGGATAGGCTATAAAGTCCTCTCCTGAATTCCCTTCCCATCAAACCTAACTTGAGCGAATCGCTCTGATTCTGAGGATCTCAGTTAAGGAGGAGTTAGGGACTGCTGGAGCTCCCATAGGACCTTTACCAAAACTGTTTTTACCCAACGTGGGGGTGGAAGAGACCTTTGTCGTGCAAAGTTCGGTCTCTTGGCCGAGTAAACACTTTCTGGGAAATGAGCCAAACTAACCGACAGTTATCTCGGAGCAAAATTTGGCTAAGTGGGGAGAAGAGAAAGACAGGCGACGCTGTGAGCGCTCCCAGCATGGCGCTAAAAGCTGAAGAAAGTCGGGTCTATTTTACTAAAAACTCCAGAGAAAAAAGTGTCGGTGGGCTGATGGAAGCCGACAGTTTGGACGCACACGTTTACAACTCCGGACACATTAGTCCACTAGCCTGTGACATGGAAAAACCCTGCTGCCAGACAGCTGCTGCTCCTCATGAGGAGTCGTTAAACGCTGACTGCCGTGTGGACGACAGTCGCTCTTTTTCCGCCTGCGCCACTATCTCGGAGACGGCCCGGGAGCTGTGCAAAGCTGTGTCCGTGTCGCTGGGACTGAACGAAATGGACGCCGCTTTGGCCCCGCGTGCCGCAAATGACCATATGCGAGGAGACTATTTGTTCGGAGTCGGAGCCGTGCCTCTGAAGTGTCCCGGAGCTCAGGGTGCTGTCACCGAGTACACGTGCCCCGAGCGCTCCCTGCACGACCATACGCAACTGGTGGAAATGTTCAAAAGTCCAGAGACTAATGCGCGTCTTCAACACCTCACCTCCACTCGGACATCTGTGGACGAGCAGAACTTTACACTAGCGTGCGAGGCTGACGACACAAATTCAGAAGAGATCGATAATCTGGACAGAGCGCGTGCTGCCTCTTGTTCTTATGCCACATCCGCGCCGGGCAACTTGGCACACTTCGGTCAGACGGCTACGGAGCGACCGTGCCGAGTTTACAAATCCCCCGATGAAGCGATAGACTTCGGGGAAGCCATGGAGAACAAGTTCGGGGGTTATCAGCCAGAACAATACAACGTCAAAGTGGAATGTGAGGACACGGGTGAATCTGCAGGGGCATTGTGGAGCAGTAGTTACACCTTTAATGAGAAGTACAACACTCAGTGTTGGGGCTCGAGGCAATGCATGGATGCGCAGAGCACAGGTGCCAACACCGCGTTCATATGTACTCCATATGAGCGGAGCGTCATGCGCCCTGAGCAGTGGTACCCTGGCGGGATGCTGAGGCCGCCTTATCCCAACCCCAACTACGTGAAGACTGAAGTTGGCGAATGGCTAGATGGCGCCTGCAATGACACCAGGTGAGCAATAATAATACAAATAATAATAATAATAATATTTAAGAAGAGTGTAGTATGTGATAAAGAAGCTGAAATAGCCTAATGTTTAGAGAGCAGAGAAGGGTGAGTTTGTTCTAACTGCTAGAACGCATTTACACTCTGCCCCTTATTTAGTGCCAACCATCTCCAACTTGACCACAGTCTAACTTTGTTCTGACCCCGACATGAGTGTCAAGAGTCTGTCATATGAAGAGGTTTTTTTAAGTGGAGATACAGTATAGATAACATTTCAATGGCAACAAAATGCAACACTTTCTCACAATATAACCTAAATGTCATCATAGATCTGGATAGATTTAGACTCTCACTCTGCTTTAAAAAAAGTTTTTTTAAAGACATTTATGTGAGGTATTGCTGTGTTTTTTTTTTTTTAATGACAAGGAGTACATTTATTCTACACTTGTTTTTTTTCTTCAGTTAAAAACCAAATGTTAAACTGAACAGACCAAACAAAATCTTCTACTGCATGACACAAGTGTATTTGACGACATTATTAGGCTACTTTTAATAAATGCTTTGTAAACTTTGTAGGAATATATTTGGCTGGTTCACATTCTTGACATTTTAACGATTTTAAATATTTAAAAACAAAGTTCCTTCTGATTATATAAGAGTGGAAAGAGCCCTTGTTAAAATAAATTTTCAACTTACATGTTCCTTTATTTTGAGTAATTCCCCATTATAAAGCCACGCTTTGTGAAAGGTAACACTGTAAATAAAATGGATAAAGTAATACTAGCTGTAAGATTTGTTAAACATCAAAATTCACAAAGTTCTGTTGAAAAGCAATTTATTATTATTTCATCCTTGTGTGCTTTTTCATCAAAACATAAAGAAACATAGTTTTCAGGGTCTGCAGCGCCTGCTCATAACATAACATCCATATGAACATGGATGAAGAAAGTGTAATTCTATTCTTTAATACAACTATTTCACAATGCATCCAGTGAAAATATGCATATCACTGAACTGTGTTTTTTGTCTGCTGATATACGGCTTTGCTTGCAAGCATAAATCGAGTTTTCTTGTAGGATAATATTCTCACTGAATTTGTTGGATTATTTTCATAAATAAGTCAGATTTGACTTTACAGAATACACAAAGAATTACAGAAAATAATGTTTGATTGCAATTGGTTTCGAAGGGGAAGCAAGTGGTTTAAAAAAAAAAAATCGGTTTCAGACGCGTGCAATTTTACAAATGTATCCAAAGCTTTTCACATGCTTTGTTAGTGTCGTAATGTTATAAATTATTTGCACGGTTGTCCAAATCTGAGTGTTGCCTCCAGGAATACAAAGGCCACAGAGTGTTGACTGACGGTCACAATGTACCATGTGTACCCCAGCCCAAGGCGTCATGCTTTTCTCCAACAGTCTGTAATTTCACTGGGCCGGTGAATCATTGATAATGATTGTTGACCAGATAAATATAAAGGAACTGCTTGAAATACATGATTCCTCGCATAGATTTGCTTCTGTTTGTTTGCCTCATTTGAGAACGATGACACCAATTGGTGGCTATATGAGCACATAACATAAGTGCCATCATCCTCTAAACCAAGCAACCGTATGGGTTGTTTATGTTGCTAAATAAGAAACATCTAAGCACGGAATGTAGATGAAACAGTAATCAGTGGTGTACTTAATGTGAGGACACAAAGAAACACTGTGATCTAAGTTTTTCTGTTTTCAATCAATAAGACATAAAGCCCTGAACATGCTTTGCCTAATGGAAGAATGGGCATTCTACTGATATTTTTATGGTCATTTGCCTTTATTGAATATTTGGATTGCAATAGGGAAAAATAAGGATTGCAATGGGAACGAGAGAGAGCCGATTGATCATTGACAGATGTCCCGAGCCAGACCTCTGTCTCAGATTATGGCTTATTCAGTTTAGACTTGGCGAGCAGGATGTCACCAAGCGTAGAAGCATAAAGACACGGGAGCGCTGAGAGGTACAGGTTTGCTGCTGCTTAACACCTCAAGTCCTGTGACTTGTTTCAAGAGGCAGCTTTACTGGATTGAAATCGGAGAAATTGAGGCAGCTGTAGCTCAGGTATTACAACGGTTGCCTACTAATAGGAAGGTTGGGGGTTTAATCCCTGACCCTGCAGTCCCATGTCGAAGTGTCCTTGGGCAAGACACCAAATGCTGCGCCATCGGTGTGTGAATGTGTGTGAGTGTTTATGTGATGAGCAGGCTGCCCCTTGTACGGCAGCCTTGGCCAACAGTGTGTGAACGGTGAATGGTTCCTGTACTATGTAAAGGCGCTTTGAGTAGTCGTCAAAAGGGCTATATAAATACAGTCCATTTACAAATTGATAAAGTCAACGACCTATAATGTTGTTTAGGTATGAGGATGTGTTGCATATGTGATAATTTTATTGAATAGGATGCATTGCTGTAGATTAAACTGCCCAACAGAACATAAAGGAGTTAAAATGAGCACAACCATAACCATTTAGAGCAGTAAAATGCAACAAACGCATTAATGCAGCAGTAATGTTAATTCATATATTCAAGTTTCAAGTTCATTTTGCTGATAATACTTTTGCACTATTGCTGGAGTAAGGTTTTGAATACAGGACCTTCACTTGAAGTGGAGTATTTGCTGCTTCCACTTGTACTGTAAGTGAAAGATCTGAATTCTTCTTTAACCTTTGCATTCGGGCACAGCTGGTTGGGCGTACATAGCGTGGCAGTTATGTGTAGTTTGGTTTGAATACTGGGTCTCTAGCTGACAGTGTGGCCACACTGGTCAAAAGTTTCTAATTATAATTGTCAGACACAGACAGTGATGAATTTATCTTTAACCAACCAGAATTTAAGCATTTAACATAGAGCAGAGTGAGAAGTGGACCCTGTATGCCTCCGATTTGGACTCAACTGTTGGTGGAGTGAAGTGAATTATATCGTCTGGACTAGGAGTAGAGCACATAAGCTCAACAGTGAGCTCAAATTTCAGCGAGAGGAATGCAGAGTACAGGAATTCATTAAAGAAAGCTTGCTAGGTAGTGATAATATTGGTGCATTTGCAGTATTTGATTGATCACCCGGCCCTCTGACTAAGAAGCAACTGCATGCCGTTACTTCACAAATGAGTAATAACAGATGGTAGCCCACGGATAAACTCTGATACACAGTTTCCAACCGCACAAGCTTACTTCGACTTCAAAATCTTCATTAATGCATATTAGTTTTAGCAAATAATGCAGAGTGAAATGAGGCAAACAAATAAAAATGAAACAAGCTGAAGCAAATCTGTGCAAGAAAGCAGGTATTTCAAACAGCACCTTGAGATTTATCTGCTTAACAATCATGGAATTAGCTTTTTTTAATCGAATACTGTTGGGTATTTTATCCTATTTTATTGTTTTGTTTTATTTTTATTTTTATTGACAGGTTTTATTTTATTGCAGTCCTGCGACCCTGGTTCTACAACCTAAAACACTTAGAACAAAGTTTTCCATTCTAGAGTTTATTATAGAAAACTATTGCTGTTGCATAAATATAGTAGAACCCACAGAGGTACGAATACTCGTACTACTCTGCTGCAATAATCAAATAGCATTGTTCACGGGCAATGGCTTCAATTCGATTTCACTGACATTTACAGTTGAAAACCATTAAAATATGAAAAGACTGTTTACGTAATTAAAGACATTTTTGAGATGTTTCACACAAAATGGTTTGGTACTAGTATAATGTAATAGAAAACATTCATCTGTATGGGTCAGTGAATATGTGTTTTTGCACATTATTTAATTTTTTTGTGTGTGCATCGAATGTCTTTATATTTTGTTATACAATAATTTGTATTCTTAAAATATATACATTCCAAGGGTGTGGCTACACATGAATTTGATAATAATATATAACAGAAATATTAAAGCCAATCTACAATAGAAGTATAGTCAAATCTGATCATTTATAAAGAATAATCAGTATTCAAGACAGTATGTCAAAGAAACCTTTAACCCCAGACAGAGAATGAGAAATCTATATATTTAGAACATACAGTAAAAATCATTTCCATGTAACACCAGTGTCCCCATTTGTCTTCTAATTCCCCTGATGTGACCCAAAATCAGCCAGGACACAGTTCAGCTTCACCCTTGTCTCTTTTACAGCAAACCTTGATATCTAAGTTGCACGTCACTGAGGCAACGTTATGTCTGAAGCTTTTCCAATCTCTTTGTGTTCAAGGCTGAAGCTTGAACCCCCCCCCCCCCGTCTTGGCTGTGTGGATGGCGCGGAAATCTTTCCCACACGTTTCGTCCCGTCCTCCTTAAATCGCACACTTAAGAGGCCATAGCACGGTTAAGGGGAGTGAACAGTAACTGCTCTGGGGTCACAGTTTGCACAGTATTTAACAAGTAAAAAGCAATAACTGTTTGGACATACTGTGGTATTTGAGCCCAGGTTTAGGCTTTATTTATACTAAAATAGGATATATTAGTTTCACAAGATAATAAAGCCAGAATACAAACAATTGAAATACCTAAACAATGAATAACAAGGAGGGAACTCTGAGACCACGGACCTTGGCCAAGGCTTTATCGTGATCTTGCAATGTTAGCGAAAGTGACAGGTGTATCTGCCCCGTGATTCTGACCTGCTCCAAAATGTAAGGGGCTTCTTCCTGGCCCATGCTACACCTTACCACTAAGTTCCATAAAAATCGGGCTGGTAGTTTTTCCGTAATCCTGTTAACCTTCTTGGCGGGGGTAGGGAATTACTGTAAAGCGACCCAGTGGGGATCTTCAACAATGGCTTCTAATGAAAATAAATAATGATGAAAATGTATTATACATATGTAATACCAGTAACCAACAATCAAATGTCAGTCATCAACAGAGGATCCGTAACATTTTATTATTATTATTAATTTGTTTCTAATCATCGAGTGTGTTTTACTGTAGCCCTTCATGGTTTATAGAAGTCCTGTTTCGTGTTCATCTGCAGGTTCGAGGTTGGCAGAGAGCACATGTTTCCCATGGAGTTCTTCTTTCCACCGCAGAGAATGTGCCTGATCTGTTCAGACGAGGCATCTGGCTGCCATTACGGTGCGCTCACCTGTGGCAGCTGCAAGGTTTTCTTCAAAAGAGCTGCAGAAGGTAGAAGTTAAAGGGGGTCACTTGAGTTTTTCTACATTGATGCTAGCACTCAAAAGCTAAACCTGTTGCCTTTTCTCTCAGCTGGAATCACATTCACAGATAATGTACTGTACATCCAGCGTTTAATAGTTTCAATCATTCAACAGATGTTTGTCTACAAGTAACCTCTGGTTTCTGTGTCCAAGTAGGCAAACAGAAATACCTGTGTGCGAGCAAAAACGACTGCACCATTGATAAGCTAAGAAGAAAGAACTGTCCATCTTGTCGGTTGAAGAAGTGTTTCGAAGCTGGAATGACTCTCGGAGGTAGGATGGATTAAAATACTGAAATCTGCTTTAAAAAAAACCAACATTATTGTTTTTTGTATTTTTTGGGTTTTATTGGTTTGTTATGGCGTTACTAACCACTGATTATTTTGTTAGTGTTACCTGTTATCATCAGTTGCATTTCACATTAGATAGAATGTGTGCAGTAGCAATGTGCATTAAAAATACATACATGTGTGCAATATGGACTATAATAAACACTGTGCACAACATACAGTATGAACAAAGCACACTACAGAGAAAGTGAAGCCATAAAAGTGAAACTATTCATGGTTTCCCCAAGACCAAGTACTTTAGTCTCTCTGCACTGCACATCTTAGCTGACTCTCCTCAATTGCAGCATCATCACAATAGGGGATGTTACTGATAATCAAGCCCCTGACTGAGCTGCCATGCAATTTAGACCTATTCCATTCACTTCTCCTTACTGTCAACCAGACCTGTTCGTCATATAAGGCTGTAAAGATTGACATGTAGTGGACTAATTTTAGTCCTGTGTTCAATTTTCACTCTCTTCCATTTTCTCATTCTGTTAACGGTGAAAATTGTGCAGGAAGCACAAAGCTGACATGAGACATGTGAATTAAAGCAGCAGACATGCTGGTAATTTTGCCACCAGTCACTGACAAACCCATGGAGGGAAAATGTGATCTAATGCTGCGATTGTAAGTATAAAAGCACACCTTTTTCTAGCTGTGGTTAAAAAGAGCCTCCTTTTACTTATGTTCTCATCCTGGATATGTAATTCACTGGCAGAATTTCATAGGAAAATGACAATCATTTGTAGAAGTGGAGGCAGAAAAATTAGACATTTGGTCTCATTATCCCAGAGGGCTTTTACTCAAAATACTTAAAGGAAAATATCTGAGTGATAAATACTGAAAGAAACTGTGGTTACTAGTTTGACTTATTTGATTTCTTTTTTTGCTTTGTTGGAAAATCTCAAAAATTAAATTGAAGTCATATCAATTAAATTATAAACTTTGTGTCACATCATTCTGTTATTTATTTCACACCTCGTAGTTTGGGTCTAAAGATTAGCAGTGAAACCTCTGAATCTTGTGTTCATTGAGTTTGCAGAGTTATTAATTATATCCACAAATAGAAGCTGAGCAGGAAGGCTATTGTTGCCAAACCATGATAGCTGTCTCATTTTCCAGCTTCTGTTTCACCACCAGCGAGTGAAAGTTAGTTAATGATTTACACAAGCTGGCATTCTCCTCCAACTTCTTAATGGAAAAAGGGCAGTGCAGCGAAGTAGGACTGTCCTGGCATCAGGCGTCAGTTTAAATATATTCCTTATTCTATTTAATTTTTTATTTACCCAGTTAGTTGTTCTTGAAGAAACGTTTACCTGCTTTAAGTGCAAAAGAGTATTGACTCAGTATTAAGATCCTTGCGAGTCACTGAACTCTCACTCTACGCAGCTCTGGGGCAGCCCTATGTGTCACATCTCAGTGGTAATATTGGGGTAATGCTATGAGACCTGTACTGAGAAAGTATTGGTAATATAATACCATATACCATATAATTATAGTTTACTGCACTATTAGGAGAATTTATTGCAAAGCAAAAAGGGAAAGGGAAATGCCAATAATAACAAGGTAATAATTGTGTAATACAGGCCAGGGCTGCAGACCATTATTTGGGATGTTGATTAATCTAATGATTATTTTCTTGATTAATCAATTCAAATTGATCAAAACATAGAGAATGAATTTGCAATAGTAGAAAACAGAAAACAGCTGCAAATCCTTACATTTGAGAAGCCGGACCCAGACAATCTGTGGTATATTTTCTTCAGAAATAACGAAAACAATTAACCAGTCATCAAAACATAGCCAATTAATTTACTGTCAATTAAGGAAATGAATTAATAGAATAATCGTTTTGGCTTTGGTGGAATAACATGCTATTAATAATCATTTAGTGTGATGTTAGTGTAAAATGTTAACATGTAAAATCTTGTTCCTAGTTAATCGTTCTGTTTGGTGTTAAGCAGAACAAAGCCCTATAAGCATGAGAGAGAGATCAGAGATAATGGCTCTGGCATTTCTTAAGTCACTGGAGTAATCTAACAAGTGATTTTGCATTTCTCAGACAAAACTACAATTTATGGTTTCAAGTCAATATTCTGGCCTGTGATAGATTAAGTTTGAAGTGATTTTAAACTTTTTTGTGGTCACCACATGTTCTTTCTTGTTTTGTTAAAAACTATATTCATTACTAAATCACATTCACTGTTTGTAATAATCAGTTTAAGTGTGCAGCGCACAGATCATATTAGAGATAACTAAGGATGTTAAGGATGCTTGTTGGCTTTTTCCCTTTCCTTTATTGTGTTATATGTCATTTGCTGTGCATGTTGTAGGTTTACAAAGTCAAAAAGTCCACCCAAAAGGGAGTTTCCATCTCCAACAGAAAACAATGTTCACAAACAGACGTTATTGCTCGCCTAGCCGCTAGTTTGGCACGCCCTCAAACCAAGCTAGTTAGAGCAGAGGCCCGAAGAGTTCAGATAATTGTATCCCCATGTCCAGGAGACAGTGCGGAATTAAAACGTTACGTATGAAAGACTATTTTCTTAACATTTAAATAACGTAGCACTCTGAAAGGTCTTGCTCCAGTCTAGGTGGCCAAGCTGTTTCTGGTTGTTCTGCCAGTGTTTCAGGATCAGACTTGGGTTCAAACATGTGTTGCTGAGCCGAAGCCTTGGTTAAAGGCTGAAGCCGGTTTGTTTTGGATCACACTAGCAATCTTGTTGGGGCCCTCCCTACGCCCTGCTTCTGACTGGCTATTAGTCCTTACCTACAGTAGGTACTGTGCATGTGCGACTCCCATCAAAGATGCAGTAGAAGAGAAAGAGAAATATATAATAAAGTGTGTTTTTATAATGCTCAGTTAATGTTTTGTGTGTGCATTCATGTTATCTTAGTTTTAGTTTTGTATGGATAATTTAGTGTTTGTGTGTATCTACATTACACACTAATGGCCTCTTGGCATTGAGGAAGTGTTCAGTGCCATATACACAGATTGGATTTTTATATCAATAAATTATTTCTTTAATAGTGATACATAGCCTAATGTTTTATATTTGTGTTTCTTTGCATGTTTACCTTAAAGTAGCTATATGTAACTTTCAGTACGCTTTGGACAAAAGCAGCATTGTTTTTACCGCACCTGCTGTACAGAGCTTTATTGCCTACTGTATATTACTGAGTCAGCGTTACCGGGAGGGCTTACAGTCTTGATGAATATTTTGCTCATACAGAAAATCATTTGTTTACAATGAGAGAATAAGTTACAGATGCATTGTTGCATTTTAAGTGTTGCATACAGTAACTTAACCTATTTTAGATGTATAGTGAAATAAACCGGGTATCACTGTTACTGTGTCACAAGCCAAAGCATTAAGAGATTGTTGTAGCAACCAATGTAGTGTTGCAACGTGGTTTTCACACATTTCATGAAACCCAAGGACACTACACAACTATAACCTCTAAACTATATAGCTAAATAAACACAGATTTTCTGTACTGATACAAATACAGAAGAAATTGCCTACTGGTCATGACATGAAGAAGAAGAAGGAAATAGTTTATGAAGAAGAAAGTGACACAAGACTTTGTGGAAGTTTTTTTTTTTTTTTTATCAGACCTCTCACTTCTCTCTCTTCTTAGAGTCAGACTCTCTGACACAAAGCTCCCTCATTCCCTTCCAGAAACACAACTTACATTGTTGAGCTAACGATGTAATGACATCTACAACCTGGACACCAAAGGGAGAGTAAAGTGGGATCTGCAAAGGCACACATTGCAAAAAGGCATTTCAAGAGGTAGAAAAAAGTGTGAAACTGACCTTCGTGTTTTTTATGCAATCAAGTCACACCTGGCAACCTAAAAAGATAGTTAGGATAAAGATGGTGATTATAATGGGGATGAGACGAGTAATGACACAGAGGGAACGGGAACAAAAATGTGAGTATATTGAGGAGAAAATGTGCAATAAATTTTACATGTGCAATTTGAGTGAAAATGGGCTTGAAATGGATACGTCTGCAGCTTATTCACTGGAGGTCAGTTTTAGCTGGAAAAAAATCTATGATTCTGATGCCACAGCTCAGTGCTGGTCAGCCAACGTGTACTGACTCTTTATGCAGTTAGGTGACCACATCTCCACTAATTCATTTTTCCTCTCAATGTAATCTGTGAGGGAAACAAAGGCTGTGCTTAAATCCAATATTTGGATGTCAACCTCCTGTTTCTATTGGCTTCAACTCAAGCACTGGGATGTTAAGGTTAGCTCAACCCAACCTATTTACACGGTACTCTGCAAAGATAAGATGCCTGCCTGTGTCACATTTGATAATCCTGGGGGAATTTTTAATTAACCATTTTTATTTGAAATGTTTGTCGTAGGATCAGACATGAAAATGTGAGACTTGCCAATTATTTTCTTTTCTAATCTACAATTGTCTTTCAACCCTGATGTTTTTGACTTAAGTCGTAGCTATAACTGGCAATTCAATATTTATCCGACTGAATTGAAAAAGCCAGGCTGCCGTTTTAATGAGACGTTCTCTACACAGAAGTTGCAAGAGGCAATCACATTACAATTAACCGTTACTTTTTATGATCAGTCAAAATTGATAAAATTGAGGAAAGAAATATGTTGCCTCATTCTCAGATATTGATTCTCTAAGATTTTGTTTTTAACCTCTTAAAGCAAAGACAGTTTGATTTGAAACAACAGAAATGTTCTTCACTGCAAAGAGCACATAGTCACCATTTATGTTTGACTGTCACTCACTCTCCAGCACAGCTGTCATTCTGAAATTACAGGCTGAGCTGAAGCTTAACTGTCTCTATAACTTGTGGAAATAAAAAAGTCAGATATTGAGTGCAGTGAATGGTTGGTGGGCTTAATCCTGATAGTTAAAGAACCAACTGTGTTTGGCAGCTGTTTAACAGAATATAATTACTTTTTTTCTGGTTGTATCACTGCTTACGGTACAAGGCAGTCTACTCTCAAATCAAAGACCTGGCTGGCTCCAATTTAGTTTGTAAGTGCAGGTTGTCATATGGAGCAGCTGCCTCAATAGTTTCAGCATTTGTGGGAAACAAAATTGCTGCTTCGTCATTGCTCAAGACAGAGCGGGAGTTGTTTTTTAAAACACAGTATTTTTTGTTTTGGGCCTTTTGTCGTCTCTTAATCCTTACATGCTTTGGAGTGCGTAAGAAAATACAAATGTACACCATAAAAATAAAAACAACATAATTTATACATCTACATTCCCGGCAAGCTCTCATTCATCATGACCACAGGCCTTTCCATCAGATGAGGCTCATCTGTTTTCTTTCAAATGGAATATGATTCACTATCTTTGACAGTATTAGTAGATCAGTCTGAGTATTGTTGGGTAAAATTGATATTACCTAATATACACAGACCTGAGGGCTGACAAATACAGTATTCGTACTAGTATCTATGATTGTAAAAATGTTTTGAAAGGGAAACCCTGTGGTATCATCACTGGAGCATTGGCTGGTCATTGTGCACACCACATTTGGCTGTAATAGGAAGATTTTTAAATCAAAAGCAGAATATGCACCATGGCTCCAGAGACAAGTCTTTAGAGCAAGGACAGCTGGATTCAAAATTAATCAGATAGGCTGTTTAGAATGATTTGCAAGTTCCATACAAGGCTAGTGGATTGGAGATTGAAGACTAGGCTTGCTTGTTAACTGGTTGTGTGACAAAATAGCATAACAAAAAATAATACATGAACTGGTTCTTAATTTCTTGCTTTTGATTGTAGCACGTAAACTAAAGAAGATTGGACAACAGAAAAACCCCGAAGAGGATCATCCTCTTCAGGACCCTTCAGAGGTCATCCAGAATTTCTCTCCTAAATCAGGCCTGAACTTCAACTCCCAGCTGGTCTTCCTCAACATCCTGGAGTCCATTGAACCTGAGGTGGTGAATGCAGGGCACGACTACGGCCAACCAGACTCAGCTGCCAGCCTGCTCACCAGCCTCAACGAGCTGGGAGAGAGACAACTGGTCAAAGTGGTCAAATGGGCAAAAGGATTGCCAGGTAGGACACTAGTTGAGGTTATCAACATCTGAAAATGTTTTGATAATATTGCGGCACAACCAGGCAAAAGTATACACCACAGGGGATAAGAAAGTAAGACTAATGCAAATAGGAAACAGAAATGATACAAGTTAATTGATTAACCAATAAAATAAAAAAATAAAAACAAAAACAAAGATAAGAGGCAATAAAAACTGTTTCAACAAATGTATGCAATAGGGGGCCTGGACAGCTCAGTTGGTGGAGCGGGCGCCCATGTGTAGGGGTCTGCTCCTTGGTGCAGCGGGCCCGGGTTGGGCCCTGACCTGCCCCCCTTTGCTGCAGGTCATTCCTTTCTCTCTCTCTCTCTCTCTCTCTCTCTCTCT
>NC_045745.1:27854936-27855360 GCF_008692095.1 Etheostoma spectabile
CTCTCTCTCTCTCTCTCTCTCTCTCCTTTCATGTCTTAAGCTGTCCTGTTGAATAGATGGCCTAGCAATGCCCAATAAAATAAGTGTAGATAATAAAATGAATAATTAAATACAAGTATAAAGACACTGACTTAAAAACTTGCATGAGCCACCTTTTCCTGCAAAAGCAGCTTTAAGCCTTTGGGGGTAGGTCTCTACCAGCTTTGCACAGCTAACGCAAACTTTGTTTGCGAGGGATTTCTTCTCATTTTTCCTGGCAGATTTGCTCCAGGTTGTTCAGGTTGGTTGGATGACGCTTGTGGACAGCAATTTTCAAAGAGTGTGTGGTGTCTAAACAACAATGCTGGATGATGGTTCGAAAGAAAACCGCCTCAACACTGTTTCCAGATTATAACGTTTATTATATCAAAGATTCAGCGTCAAT
>NC_045745.1:27855370-27887830 GCF_008692095.1 Etheostoma spectabile
TGCAGAAGCTTGGAGAGTGGTAACCCAACGAACACACTCTAGCTTTCAATACACTAGACATACTTTATATAGGATATGTTTAGGTTACACGTTAGATAACATATAGGATATGCTACGGGGCAAACCAAAGATTACTTTTTAGCTCAATTATCCCTTCCAAAGTTCACTCCAACTCATGACCAAAATACAGTGTAAACCCCCTTGCATCCACAGTGTTTAATTTGAACAGAACCGGATTCAGGTTACAAATCATTAGATATTACAAGCGCCAAAGATTCTCGATCAGTTTAAGATCTGGACCATTGCAGAACATTTACCTTTTTTGTTGTTTGACCACTCCTGTGTTGCTTTAGCCTTTTGCTCTCTACTGAAAGGTGAACTTTCTCCCAAACTTCAGTTTTTCAGCAGACTGAAGCAGGGTCCCTTGTAGTATCTGGCAAACTCCAGACATTCTTTAAAAAGGTTTTTTTCTTTTTTTTTAATTTTTCTTTTTAAATGATTTCTTTCTAGCCAACCTCCCACACAGGCCAGCTTTATACAAACTGATAGTGACGGTTGAGTGGTGCACCATCACTTTACTCTCAGTCACTGAACACTGTAGCTCCTTCAAAATGATTGTTGGGTTGTTGATGGCTTCCCTCACAAGTCTCCTTCTTGCTTGGACGCTAAGTTTTGCTAGGCAGTGCCTGTGTGGTATGCTTCCATTTCTTGGCTGTTGATTCAACAGTGCTCACTGTGATATCCAAGTCATTTGATATTATTTTGTAGCATTCTCCTAATTCGTGCATGTCTATTACTTTATCTCTAACTTCCTTAGAGTGCTGTTTAGTCTTCAATTTCACAGCTTTCCTTTAGATTCGCAGTCTGACCAATTATACTTAAAAATGTTGTTTAAAAAAAAAAGTATTTTAGAAGAAGAGTGAGATATGTAAGCCATACAGTAAATATTCAACTTTATGATAGTGTATAATTTTAATTTTTTTTATTCAATACTTGCTTTGACAATGTAAACATGGGTTTCACATGCCAATAGAGGCCCTTTAAATTAAAATTCAGATCAGCTGTTTGTGTGTGTGTGTGTGTGTGTGTGTGTGTGTGTGTGTGCGCGTGTGTGTGTGTTTGAAAGAGAGAGAGGGGGGGGGGGGGGGGGGGGGGGGGGGGGGGGCGCAACAATCAGCTGTTATTTTGTGAAGGGATAGTCAATGAGGCATAATGTGGTTGGCCCCCCATCCCTGCTCCCCCCAGTTTAGGAACCACTGCTTTAATGTAAATGTACTGTTACTGTACACAATTTTATGGTTCTGTTACTACAACATAAGACAGATAGTGTTCTGTTTACTGATGCTGATTCTTTGTCTTTAGGTTTTAGAAATCTCCATATGGACGACCAAATGACCGTTATTCAACACTCATGGATGGGGGTGATGGTGTTTGCCCTGGGATGGAGGTCCTATAAGAACGTCAAGGGCAGGATGCTTTACTTCGCCCCAGATCTAGTGTTCAATGAGTATGTACAACTCTTGAATTTAATTATGTTCTCCAAAATGATTTCATCAGGGGGTGACCAACATGCTGTGCTCCTCATTATATATGTAGAGGCTACCAGTGAGTAAGCTGGCGCTGTCGTAAATAATACAGACATCCGTTTTTTCTCTTTCATCTCTTTCTCTCACCCTCATTCTCTCATTTGTGTTCCTGCTCCTGCACACTGGTGATTCCGTTTTGAATATTATCCATGACAGACAGCAGTGGTTAGCAGTGTTAGTGAGGAATATTCTTGTTTAGTTCTGTCACATGTTTACTGTTATAGATTTGGGGAAGTAGAAAATGTAAGTTTATTTATAAATCAATGAGTATTTCATGTAAACTGATGATATACAGTACAAAGAATGTATAAGACATTATATTTTTAGAAAAGTATAATGTATAACAGCACCATTATTTTAGCTCTACCCCAATGCATGAATTTTTATGTGTAATTTATGTGCTGCACTTCATCTACCGTAACCAAGCAAATGCATGCGTCTTTTGGAAGTTTGGTGCTGATAAATACTGCTTATAGCAAGCTTTTATTATGATAATATATATGAATTGAGTACAATAATAGGTGTATGATTATGACCAGTTTTTGAAAAGCCAAACCCGTGTTATCATGTCCATGCTGCATATCAAATTTAGTTGTAATGGGTCCAATTGTGCAAAATCCTTCATGATAGATGTCATTTTCCAGATGCAAGTCTTCAACGATAGAACAGGTGGATAGGTCTGTCACATTTAGAGAAAATGTATCTCTTTAGTTTATTTTACCACCTGCTATATTCTTTTTTTTGATGCAAGCTACAGTAACAATATATTGTAGGATCTCTGTGGAATTTGCTGGGCAGGAAACCCAGAAATAAGAATTTTAGAAGCCTAACTGGAATGTTGCTGGCTCCTTCTTTAACTGTCAGGATAAATCTGGGCAGGGAATTAAATGGCAACCAAACCTAAACTGCTCATTTGAAAGGCGGTTCCCAGTTCAGATTGTGTAACTGTGTGCGTGACTGAGTGTGGCTCTGCGAACTTTCACTAAATAAATGGAGCTTTAAAAGGGTAGTTGTTCAAATTAACCATGTGTCAAGTGTCAGGAAATTTGAGAATGAACTAATGGCTTGAATAGTTAATTGTATCTCACATTGATGGCCCTATTCATAAGTGGACTACAAAAGCCCATGTTACAGCATAGAAAAGTACGGTCCACTAAACTTTACCATCTAAACTGTTTTACTGAATAAATGAGGGAGGTCCATTAGTGTTTTGTGTTGTTGACCTTTTTGCTGTTTTTACGCTCCTTGAATGTAACATCATTATCATAATGCAAAATAGAAGCAAAGCTTTCAACAAATGTGTCAGTCCAGTCTAGTCAGGTAGCATCAACATTTAATACAACATCATGGAGCGAGCACATTGAGCAGATTCAGGTTCATTCCTGCAGCAATCAGTAACAGCTATAGTTTGATGCAATTTCTACTAGCAGCTGCATGGAGGAGGGGTGGGGTAGAAGGCTTGTGTCATGTGGTTGCAACAACAGTGGTGTTGTCATGACTTAGAATTCTTCATGGGGGAGACAGAAACTACACACTATAGCTTTAACCTCAAGTAGCCAAAAAACTGAATCCTACATTTCAACTAAGTCAACTAAATAGTGTATTCAGTTAAACCCTTTTTGCATATAGTAATCAAACTCCTACCTACCACCAGTTTGCAAATCAGGTTTTCTGCAAGACAAATATAGTCCCCCAATCCTTGATAACACTGATAACATCACTATGGCATTTTGTCAGACTTTGGAAAGCTCCCTTCACAGCCACAGGCTGAATGAATAATACTGTCTGTGATGAGGTGAGTGAGAATTCTGTGAATTTCCCCTTTAACGATTTGGCCTGCTCTCCATGAAGCAGCTCTCTCACAGTTGGCTGTGTTGCTGAATGCGGCACCGGACTGAGTAGCAGAACACATTATTTTGATTGGGATTCTTTTATTCCAAGAAGGGTTCTTTTATCCCAAATGCAATAAATGTGGTAAACAAACTACACCCACTGTAAAATTGAGAGATTTTTTATATTTATCTGTTTTATCTTGAAGACATGTTTTGCATTCATATTTTCTTGGGGGAAACCAAAGTGAATTTTCCAGCCTCGGCTGGACAATAAAGCTTATTCTATTGTAAGTCTTATGTAAATTTGAAAAAGTGTACACTGACTGACTGGATCAGAAATCTGCTTTGAACATATTCCATTACATGTCATTTAGCTGACACTTTTATTCAAAGCAACTTAAACTTGCTATATATGTCAAGGGCCACACGCCTCTGGAGCAGCTAGGAGTTAAGTGTCTTGCTCAGGGACACATTGGTTGATGTACAGCAGTGGGAATCTAACCCAGATCCCCCACAGCAAAGGCATGTGGAATATCCAATGCTCCACCACCAAAATACAAACTTCCCTTGGCTCACACTTCTGGCCACACTTACTTTAATGATGTCACAAAAGGTGTTTTTCTTTTTTACAGCTGATAGAAAATGCATGTGTGTTAGCACTGGGCTTAGAGCAGGTAGGAAACATTAGGGAATCCCAAAAAGATTCAAGTCGAAAGTTTCAATAATTATAGTTAAAATTACAGGGAAAATGTAGTTTTCTTTTGATTTTCCATAACCTTTGCTTGAGTCAAAACCTACCTTCTGGAAACTAAAGAAGAGAAAAAGTTTCATATCAGGATAGAAGTCGATTTATTCAGCTGCTTTTCAAGGTGTGGTGGATCAGTAGTTCAGATTTTGAGAAATGAATTAGGGCATGTGGATAATTTTGAAAGGTAGATAATTTAAGCTATTTGAAAGAAATTTGAGCATAAAATGTTAATGGACTGTAGTGCTCCTTGTCATCTTTTAAATTTGCTGCTTCCCGTCTCCTGCCAAGCCAAGACTATCCTTTAAGAGGGGCAAAAACCCAGACACAGTCATCGTAATTGAAGACCAAATTAAGGAGTGATTGAAAGATTGTTGGGTCTTTTCATTGAACTTAAAGTGCTGGTGTACTTATATACCTCACCTTAAAAAAAACACCACAATCACATCAGGCATACAGATCTCTGGTTTACAGAAATGTTGCAACAATTGGATAATACACTGGACTTTGTACTTTTTTCATTTATACGACCCCATATGTGAAACTGTATTTGTTTTTCGGAGAAATGGGAAACATTCCACTCTATTTAGCTCTATTTCATTTCTATCTTCACAGCACAAGAATACGATACAAACTTTCTCTTTAATCATTTTCATAATTCATAAAAGGCAGAACTGTTTCATCAGACTGAATAGAGATGGCAAACTTTGTTCACGGCGCCTGCTCTCCCACTCGTCTTCTCCCATGCTTGTTAAAAGAACTAAAGATTTTTCAGGCATGATGAACATGAAATATCCAATCACCTCTTATAATATTACATTAGAAATGACTAAAACATTTTTTCTGAACTTTATAGCCAATTATAAAGGAAGAGATCAGTGTGATGTAAAGGAAATATTCTAAACATCGTACTGCAGGTGTCAAAGATCACATAGCAGACATTTGTATTGTTATAATAATAATTCACTGCCAATGTCCCCATTACACCATTATTAGATATGGATCTAACCTCTGACATTCTTTCCTCTTCAGCAGCTATTCATTACAGAATAAATGCCCAAGGTGTAAAGCAATTTGTTCCTTGCCCTATTGTGATTTGAACATTTCCATCATTTCTGATCCTGACCTTTTTACATCTGCAGACATCGGATGCACATTTCCTCCATGTACGAGCACTGCATACGGATGAGACATCTTTCACAGGAGTTCCTGCTGCTGCAGATTACTCAGGAAGAGTTCCTCTGCATGAAGGCCTTGCTCCTCTTCAGCATTAGTAAGTACTGTCTTGTGTGCTGAGCATCAAAATGTCAGAACTAATTGTTTTACTTCATTCCATAAGTGGAAATGCATGTGGTTCAAAACAGTTTTTTTCTGATTTCATCAGTTCCCGTCGAGGGTCTCAAAAGTCAGGAGTGCTTCGATGAGTTGCGTCACACTTACATCAACGAACTCGATCGCCTCATTAACCATCGTATGGCGACCAACTGTCCTCAGAGGTTCTACAAGCTCACCCGACTCTTGGACTCTCTCCAGATGGTGAGATACACAGTTTCTAATGATTTTGAGATAACTGTTGTTACAGGTACACATATATTCCTTATGGAGTTTATGGAGATATGGAGTTTGTGAAAGCTGAAGACATCTGAACATGTGGATGCATTTGACTGACTTAGACAAGCAGGGAAAACACTAAAAGAAGAAGAATTCTACTAATTTACCTAAAGAATTTCTTGGGAATGCATGCAATGCAATCACAGGGGATGCTTTCTTTTTTTAATAGCACACAGAAAAAAGCAGCATTCAAGCTCATACAAGCAGATCTGACCAATCTGATTTTAAGGTCACAATCTGACCTTAAAATCTAAAAACTGTACTTAAGGGTAGAAATACAGAGCCCCAGAGGTGACATGGAGGGGGAAAAAAACATATGCTGGGGACAAACTCTAAACTCAAGATCTCAAATTTTATGAAAAAAAAGAAGAAGAAAAAATGTAGCTGTAATTTTTTGTCTTAGTTTTTTTTTTTCTTCCTATGTGAAAGTCGAGATCTCGACTTTCAAACTCGAGATCTCAACTTTCATGGAGGAAAGAAAATGAAAAAAAGTCAAGATCTTGCAAAAGTGTCTGTCCCATGTTTTTTTAATTTTAATTAATTAATTAATTTTCCTCAATGTCAAAGTCAATATCTTGCAAATAAATCTTGCAAAACAAAGTCAAGAGTCAAGATCACGCAAAAGCACCAGTTCCCAGTACATGGTTTTTATTATTTGTTTATTTTCTTAGTCACGTAATCATGGAGAGGAAAAAAATAACTGTGATTCAGAGCTTTCCCATCTTCAAATTCTTACAATAGCTGTGTGTACCAGATATTTTCATAAATCATGTTTCCTGAGTTATTATCACAGCACAGCTTGTAGTATGTTGTATTCAAACTATGACATTAATTTGTATTTCTTCTGTTTCAGACAGTAAAGAAGCTCCATCAGTTTACATTTGACCTTTTTGTCCAGGCTCAGTCGCTCCCCACGAAGGTCAGCTTTCCAGAGATGATCGGAGAAATAATCTCAGTACATGTACCAAAGATGCTGTCAGGTTTGGCTAAACCGATTTTGTTTCATGAGTAGACAATTTTTTTTTATTTATCAACAAGTGACTCATCTTTGCTGCCTCCGTAAACTTTAATGAAGGTACTGTTTCTCCACATATTCAGTCTGACCTGTAACAATTATTTTGTTTTTCAAGTTTTTTTGATCCTTTTAGCCATAATGGAGATTGTTCAGAACTGCTAAAGTGCTGCAAGGCATCACCTGTTGACAGCTCTGCTATTTCTGAGTGGAGAGTTTGGGTTTTCAGCCGAAGCAGAGACACTACTTTACATATGCAGTAAGTCATGATTACACAACCTAAAGGTAGCAGCAGGTTTTGCATGTGACCTTGATTATACATACACTTGACAAGGAAAATAAATACAAAAAAAAACAACCAAGATATGGCCCAAAGAGCAGATGAGAATTGGATCACAGAAATAAACAAATACTTTTTACCAAAAACTGTTTTTCTAAGGGCTGCCTTCAGGTGCACCTATAACAGTTCTTACTTTTTAAGAGTGATAAATACAACTTGGGAGGCATTTAAGTGCTTACGTGCCTTAAAATCAGAAATGTGTCATGATTGTGTTTGTTCTGTTTCCTGTTTTATTTTGGTAGTCTGTTTTTTCTCCCTAGTCATGTCTTGTTTTACTTCCTGCCTCGTGTTTTCCCGCCTTTCGTGATTGCCTGCCTCAACCGGATTTGTTTCCCCTGTTCCTCATCCCTAGTGTCACCTGTCCCTTGTGACCCTGTGTATTTAGTTTGTGTGCTGACAGATATGACATGGGAGAAAAAATAGACTACCAAATGGGCAAGATTCATTGCTGCGACAATCACTGTAGATATAGTAGACAAGTATTCAAACTGTAAAACACAAATTTGATGTGCTACATCATACTTTGTGTACAGTGAACCTAAAATATACACTGGTGCCATGGAGGAAAGCCAAACGCCAATCATCTAAACACTGCCCACACAAAGATGACACAGAGCTTTATTAAAATCTGCAGATTATCCTTTTACCCACAAGGTCTACTGTGTGGACATTTGATGTCTTAATATAAACTAAATAGTGAAATTAGTAAAGTAGAGTACTACTTACTGATATGGAAATCCAAATATGTAATGCTTGATTACATCAGTTACTACCACCTATGGGCTCACATGCCTCTCAAATGCCCGTAGTACATGTGCGCCTGCTCCACCACTGGTCCAACCTGGCCACCTCCCAGCTGTATTTACTTGTATTTATTTACAACTGAAGTGGTTCTGAGAGTAACTGAAAGCAGTGGTAATATATTTGTTTTTATCTGGCAGACAAAAAAACTGCGTTCATCCAGTATTCACTTAAAATCATAATTATTGAAGATTAAATTCACAGTAAAGTCAAAGACGTATGGAAAAGCACTTGATATGACCTGTCATCTTGTCCAAGATAACAGGTCATATCAAGTCGTAGGACAGGGGTTTTGTCTGGCAGCAGCCATACAACCAAAACTCACATTGTGTAGTTTAAGCATAAACCTGGTCATCACTATTCACTCTTGACTACTTCTGAAATCAAATACTATATATAATCAGTAATACAATTCTTATCAAATACAGCATAGTGTAACATTTTAACTACATGAAAGAAACAACCTGAGTTATACTGTATACTGTAATTGGTACATTGCCCTTGTTTGACTGAGCCAATGCAGCACAATGCAGACAGCTCTAGAACACACTGCATGCTTATTGTCTTTCTGCACTTGAAACCTTTCTCCTCACATTGGCAGCAAATGTGTAGATCTGTTTTCTTAATGTTACTCATTTAAAAACACTAACTTATAAATATGTAGAAAGCAGTTGAAATTGGAGAAGCATTGACTGATAGTTTTTTAGGAAGATTTATTTCTCCAAAGCACAGCTACAAAACTATTGGCAACTTAATACTCATACGGAAAATGTATCACACCATGCCCTTCTGTGCATGCCAAACTATGTATGTTTACATATAGGGCCATCAAAAAGTTTCAAAATCCCCTTTAGATATTTTTTTGCCTTGACTATAAAAATATATAAAGGCTAAACATAGGCATGTGATAAATTACAAGCTTTAAGCAAAAGACTCTGATAAAACTACACATAGCGCTATCCCTGATAGAGAACATGATGTTGACAGCATCGTGCTGTTGTAGCAGCAGGAACTGGGAGTCTCCTAGGGACACGAGGAAGAGTGCATGGCACCAAATACAGACAAGCACTGACTCAGAACTTGATTCAAAGTGCCAGCAATCTTAGATTAGGGCAGTAATGTTACAACAGGACAACAAATAGAAACTTGCGGCCAACTTATAACTGGAAGGGCTTCAGATGAAGAATGTAAAAGTCCTTGACTGGCCCTGCCAAACCTCTGAGATAAAAACCAAGAAAGAAAATCTGTGGATGCCTTGAAGATAACTGATCAAAGACACTTGAGTAAAACTGTTGAAAAGTATTCATTTATAGGGTTGAATACATTGAACAGTTTTTGTATTTTATTTAAAAAACATAAACCAAAGTGGTGAAACCTAAGGCACTTTGTACATACAGCTTGGTCTACTTAATGCAGAGTTTAGATTACATTGAAATCTATATGAACCACAAGTGTAGCAGATCAACGTGTTTATGAAAATCCAACACAAACCAAACTTTAAATTCACTTCTGTGGTAGACTTCCTTCTGCAACAATGTTTTATAACTCTGTAAATTCAACACTTTTTAAACAATTCAACATTTGTAGATGCATGCATCATGTTTTTGTGTAACTGTATGCATCATTTTTAGCTTTACCCAAAGCAATGCATGGGCATCCATGTATCTCTCCAAGTACATGTATATTCTATACTGACTGACAGCGTCATCATTACTCAATGCATGGGACATCTGTCAGATACCATTTTGTTGTACAGTGATACGTTGACTATAACAGTCAGTTTCACAGTGTTTTGTAACTGATATATTCATTCAAGTTCAATTGAGTGTTTAGAGTACTTTACTTCATTTGCAGAAATGAATGTTTTCATGTCTCCATTGTGACTTTTTATACAATATTTGCTGTGTGAACCGAAATTGGGAAGAAAATTCAAGCTGGTGATCCATGAGACTTGACCCCACCACAACAGCTAATCATAGCCCACCCTGACACTGGGATAAATGTGTCTGCTGTCATTTGAGAAAGCAGCAGCTCAATGTAAAGTTGAAACCACACTTAAGTTTAATTCAACATGATAAGAATCCATATTTTAGCATGTTAAATAACAGTACTATGATTTAGAGTATCAGTATTTTCAGTACGCACATAATGTTTAATTTCTTGTCACATCAAAAAATTCAGACATGGATATTTATTGAGCCTTCTTCCTTTTCCTGATTGCACTATATTATAAGACTGTTTATCCTTCAAATTAAATCTGGTTTTAAATATGTTTGTTTTATGCTTCTTTAGCGTTATTATGCATTTCACATGGGGAGTTTGAAGGTACTGCCAGTGCCAGTGGCCACACACCTTTATGAGCCACTTAGTTGCCATGTACATTTTTAATACTAGTATGATTTAATCACAGTAGGCTACAGTGTTTGTATTATGTCAATGGACAAAAGCTGGTATGTGCCCAATGTACTGCATAATTAACCTGGTTCTTTGTACATGCTACAGTAACTGTATATATTGATTAGTTTAATGTCTGTTTTGGTGTCCCAATACTTGACTTTTAAAGTCATCTCTTGTATGATTTATACATTTTGTGACTTGTGTTTTTTAATGTGTGTTTTGAAAGAAGTTAAGCTGCATCATCTTTTAAAGGTAATTAAAATAATTCTGACTACTTTGTTTGAAGTAATTGAACAAGGTACAATTTATAAAGTAACGGAGATGGCATTTCAGCATTTTGACTCCAAATCCAAATGGTTGTGTCATCTTTAAATTAAAAGATATGCTGGGAACGACTCAAATCTTAATTTTATTTGTTTGGATGCTAGCTTGCATAAACTGCATGAAAGCTAGGCAAGAGGGAAATGAAACATGGAAAAGACAGTGACATTAATAACACAAAAATTGTCACAGAACAAAAAGCTAGTAAGCATGATGCCGTTAACTAAAAAGTAGAACAAATATTTAACCAGTTTCAGATGATACATGGTGAATTTCCAAAGTAAAGCAGTGAAATACGCTAAATACATGTTAATTCAACTTGGACATCCACTAAACAATGCGTAGCTGAAGTCAAAACACATTAATTTGTTCTTGTGCGCATGCTCCCATATTTAAGAGCCTCGGATTTGGCTGCATATTAATTTACTGAAGCTCAAGGTCATATGAATTGGCACAAAGTTGGCAAGGGAATTTCCACCAGTCCTCGATGTAGGTCAGTCAACCACCAAGTCCAACTCAGTAGTTAGAAATATCTTGGTAGATTTAAAGCTTTCAATATTAATGATCGTCAGTTACATTTAAGCCATTGCCAAATAAATTGCTACAAAGCTCACAAAGACGATCAGCTCCACAAAACTCTCCCTGTATTTCTCAGTTTGGCTATGTTCAGAAGATTGTGGCGTCTGCTGACTTGCCCACGATAAGTTGGGGGCGAGCGCGCAATCACAGAAGGCTTGTATGTAGTCCAGCCGTCAGTGTTGTTGTCATTACTTAGAATTCCTCATCGCCGCGACAGACACTACACATTATAGCTTTAAATGTCAAATAAAGGCGAGGAGTTTGTAAAGGTTGGAATGTGGCTGGAGGAGTGGATGCCAAAAACATTAATGTCCAACTGCAAACAGGTTCATAAAACAGATGGAGGTTATACTAAACCACTGAGTGCATAATGCTACTGTCGGAACTGTTGTTAAGTTGCATGTTGAAAATATCTTTTTACTTCAAAATATATATATATAGCCAATTTCCTGTTGAGGGTTAGGGGATATTTAAAAGTGAATAAAGGTCAAACCTCATGGAATCATGATGCATGACTCATTATGTTCCTCAAAGGCAGTACGGTTGGGCTTTTAGAAAAGAACGCTGTCATAGTCAGATGGCTCTATGAGGTTTCTTCAAGTATTCAACACCACAGGGGATGGACTGGAGGGAGACAATGAGAGACATTGAAAAACTTGTAAGTAAAGAAATCTATTGCATTTTCTTTACTTAGAAAAAGGGAAAGATTTGTTTTTATTATTAGGCATGCTAGCAGCATGGCTCTAGGGATGGCAATGCCAATGGATCCATTACTTTGGTCCTGACTGAACAACAACTATTGAATTGGATTGCCATGATCCCGCAGAATAAATCTGTCTCACTTTACTAATCCTGGGACTTATCCCCTTGCGCCACCAGCAAGATGATATTTGTGGCAACGGCTATTGGTTGGGTTGCTATTAGGAATTTATTCAGCTATTCATGTTCCTCTTAGCATGAATTATAATAACTTTGGTGATCCCGACTTTTTATCTGGCATCATCATCGGGTAAACATTTCAATGTGCCCACTACTTTATTTTTTCTAAATTAGAATGCTAACAAGCTAAACTAAGATGGTGAACATGGTAAATGTCATACCCGCTTAGCATCAGCCACATCAGCAATGTCATTATGAACACGGCAGCATGCATTTAGCTCAAACCACTGCTGTGTCCGTTTATATGCTTACAGAGCTGCTAGCTCAGGCCTTGGTTTTCTTTAAGGAAATTATGAATGTCATGGCAGAGGGGAAAACTGGGACATTTTTCCAATCAAACATTTTCTGCACACAAAGTGTGCAACAGTTCATTCTTTGCTGACATATTTTGTTTGGGAACCTACAGGGTTCATTGTTGGGCACCATCACATTCCCATGCATGCTTCTGATTGGATGTTTTAACAAATATGTCAGAAGTTTAAACTTTCATGGTGACCTGATACCCCAGTGGTTGGGACACATACTACATGCTTTTAGCAGCGAGTTCCAAGTTTGCCACAAAAAAAGTGCTGGTTGTTACAGAGATCGCTACCAAATGAGATGTTTGTTTTTTAGATTTACCTAACCACCATGCCTGTTGTTAGAGGAAAGTAAGTGGCCAGAAACATGACTGAAAATGTTCACGTAATCTGGATTCTGGCAAAACACAGTTGTTCTTATTTAATAACATTAAAATATTTCTAACATTAAGATATACTGAGATGATACACCCTGCTTATATTTCTTGCTTATTTATGTTACAACTCTGCAAACTCTTCTTGCACTTTCAGTTTGTTCAAAACATATTAGCTTTAATTCTAACTGAACAAAACGATAAGCTCACAAATCCCAAATGTTAGCATTGTTACATTTGTTAGCCGTCACACCTTGATGGCATAAATGGGTCCGTCACCAAGTTAGATTACAGACCTGTTGACACAACATTCAGGAGTAATGAACCTTTTAAAGAAAACGTTTAAAACAGCTCTTTAAAAAAAATATTTACGAGTCATGTTAAGAACGTTTCATGTTTATTTACCTTTTTGAGAATAGATCCAGCCAGACAACAGCTACATTTTTTTCAAGTTGGGTTATCAAAAACAAAAAACAAACAAGTGTAAATTATTTTAAAAACAAAAGAAATAGAACAAAAAACTGGAGTGTTATTTTTACATATTGTGACAGTTTTGATCAGTTTTCGTTCTTATTTGACTTAACTTGCTTTTTTTTAATCCCAATTTATTTGTGGTGTAACAAATTCAATTAAACTTCGAGGACTCCTCCTGTGCAACCAGTCTCACCTAAATTAGTTGAGAAGTGTGAATCTTGTTTAAGAATTCCCTATTAAAACTAGTATCAAATTCATAATCTAAATTCAAACTACTCTGACTGGAACACAGGCTGACACTATGCTGCAAAATACTTTTTCTCCTAAAGCCTCCTAAAAATTGACCTATGGCTGAATGATGCCGTTGTGTTTCAACTGACATTCATGATTTAAATTTGACCTTAATATTCTTTTAAAAACGGACCAACTAAAATAGCTTCCACAGAAATAATTACTGCATTGATTTATCTTAAAATGATGCGTCATCCAGCTCCTTTTTACATTTGCAAGTCCATTTTATAAAAAGCTAGAAGTTGATATTAAAACCAATATTTCACATTTTCAAATGAATCATGATTAAATCTTTTTAATCAATTAGTCTTCTTTGGGAGATCTATTTTACAATGCTAAAAATGAGTGTTAAGAGTGTAGACCAGAAGAGTAAGCTGTCATTACTAGTTATGGCAGTTAGTTCCCTCCAACAAAATTGGCCATTGACCCTTTTTAATACTGTAAAACAGCTACATATTGTAATATTATCTGACAAAATTGTCAGTTGGCATGAAACAAGGGGGAAATAGAGCCGTTACTCCATCCTCATGTTGGAATAATGATCAAACACAGACAACTATTTTGCAAACACATTCAATAGTCCATTTGCTCCTGTGTAGCCTTACAACACCATTTTGTTACAAATCAAATTGAATCAAATACATCCATTTATTTCCCATAAGAGCCACTTCTTCATTCTATCTGATAAGTTAACTGAGTTCATTGCCGGTGACTCTCTCCTGCTTGATCAGCACATGCAGGTCAAACAATGTGGTCTGTGTCTGCTTCACTTTAATTCTGTGGAAATAAAACAAACAAGTCTGTCTCAAGTATGAAAACACACTGCAATTAATTCAGTATTTTTATGCAGTTTAATCTGTCCCAGTCACAGTAAATCTCATCTCTTTTCTTACATGTGTCACTGCTGATGACGACGGTGGAGAGGCCGGTGGACTAAATTAGAAGAGAAACAACCCATACATTACAAATCCATTCATGGCTTGTCAGCTCAACCACAAGACACACACACAATGTTCAATATTCATATCATACAGCTGTGGGATATAATAAATCAATGTGCTTATGTCCAAAGGCCAAACAAGACCTTTATTCGTCAGCAGAAGCCACATGTTAATGTAAACTGTACGTCACAGTGATAGATTACAATAAAGGAAAAGATTTGATAAAACTTCCACAACTCTTCCAACTCAGGCATTTTTCATTTACAAGCTTCATTCATGTACACAAAGTGGAGCGAGGACCTTAACTTGGACCATCCAAGGAAATTATAAAAGAGGAGATTTGTGAGTCCAAAGAGCCTAACTTTGATCTCCTGTTGCGTTTTTCTGAACTTTCATCTACTGTCGTGTGAAAACATGCATGTCTGATTAGAAAGAAAAGGACAAACTGGAGCACAGACAAAACAAGTGGCTTTAACATACCTGCCGACGTGGCGAGAGGCATTCTCAAAAAACTTTGTTTTAGAAGCGACACTGTCAGAAAAGAAAAAAGAAGATAGATAGATAAACATATGATTCCTATAGCTGAGATTCTGTATTAAATCCTTTGTGATCCATCAGTCAACACGTATTATTTGGTAGACTGCACGTTTTATTCCCCACTCCCTGCTTACACTGTAGGGTTCTTCAGTTCTTATCTACAAAAGCCAAGAGCAGCCACTTATGTTACTCCTAATTTCCACCAGTTGCGGAACAGCGGCGGAATAATTAGGTTTTCATTAAAGTCAATGTGTGTGTGTGTATTATAAGTTGTGTTTTTGGCCACCTGGTGTATTTAAGTGAAATATTCCCTCCTTTTTTTACATCTGTGTTTGGGCTCTACCATCTCCTGAGGGAAATTTCTAATGATTTAGTTGCCTAATGCTAAACTACAGTATGTTCACCAGCTATTTGCTAACTTTTTTAAGTAGTGAACAGTAGGTTCTTAGAGCTTTTACCCTAGAAAACAGCTGCCTGCTGCGTCTGAACAAATTATGTTGTTAAGAGTGAAACAAAATAGTTTAGGACTGTAAAAGCCAAACAATGAGCCGAAAGATCCACAAAAAGCAGGAAAAAACTGCAGAATCAAGTGATTGTCTGTGGTTTTCATCACTACTAAGAATCCCCTTTCACATACAAGTAGTTCATTGTTTACTCATCTTGGGATAACAGACTGTAAAAAATATATTTTTATTTATTCAGTCTGGGATTTGTCAATAACAAGCAACAACACGGACTTGACATTGCATCAAACACTGCAGTGCTCTATTGCAGCAATAACCCTATGGAGAAAATAGCATGGATTTCCCCATTGGGCAAATATGAGAAAATGGATCAATCTGGTGGAAAATAGTAAAAACTACAATTTTGAAGCTCTTGATTGGAAGCCTGAAATAATGAAAACATGATTTTATGCTAAAAGATTTTGTTTTGTGGAATCAAAAAATGTTTTTTTTATTGGTTTTAGATGGGAACATTATAGTTCTTACAGGTCTGATTGTCTGTATTTTGGCTACACAGTGTATTTTAGGCTTATCATAGGAGCGGAGGTAAAACAAAACACAAAAAACAAAAACTCACACCCTTGCTAAAATGTATGCAATATGCATTAAAGGTGCTGTAGGTAGGATTGTGAAGATCCAGGACTTAGCCGAAGATTTTTAATATCAACAACCTGATTTTTGCAAATCACACTACAGGCTGAAGGTGGTGCCAGAGGAGCTGTTTCATGTAGTTCTATTCAAAGATATGGTCAGTTTCAGAAAATATGACAGAAAGTTAGTTCTATAAGTCTTATCTACTGCACCTTTAACACAGCCAAAATGATCGAAAAATGTAAACTAGTGAAAATGTCCCTATAGTGATACACAAGGGTTATTATTTAGATCTGTTTCATTGAATATTTATTGAAACTCTTGACCAGTACCTTAGAAAAGTTGCAACCTACTTTTGGATGTCTGAAGAGCACTTACTAGGATGTTGCTGAGCTCTCGCTGCTGGCTGCACTCGGGGTCTTCTGTGGAGCGGGGGTTCTGCAGGGCGGCTCAGGAGGCCTGACAGGGGGTCTACAAATGGTGTGTTTTTCTGTGGCCCTCGTTCTGGTCAGAGCATCAGAATCTCCTGAAAGAAAAATAACCAAAACCATTAAAGCCAAATTAAGGGGTGGGATGTGTCAAAAGGTAAGGAAACACATTTTAACATTCTCTATAATATTGAGATGCTGAGAGTTGGAGCATGCCCAAATAACTATGTATATTGTCTTGGGAAATTAACTCTTATAATAAGACTTAGGGTCCTATCTGATCCGAGGACCGATCTGAGCGCACAGCATGAAGCGCCTGGGGCAGGTGCCTTTGGGGCGTATCCAAAACCACTTTTGCTAGTTTGATGGCAGAAAAAAGGGTCTGTGTGCCAGGCGCATGGTTCAAAAGGGTTGTACTTAGTGTCTTCATTAATCACAGGTGTGTTTTGGGCGTAACATGCAATAAACCAATCAGAATGTCATCTCCTATTCCCTTTAAAAGTTAGGGGCATTTGTACCTTGGTACATTGCTATTATGATGGCAGATTTGCACCGTAATCTTTTTATTCGTAATCTTTTTATCCTTTTGCATGTGTGTATAACAAACATATTAGAACACGCTGTGCACGAGCTAAGGAATATTTTACTAATGCACTGTTAAAATAACAATGAAATGCTGTGCTACTGACTTTAGACCAGGTTTTTGTTATTCAATGGTGCAATCACTTACTGTTGCCGCAAGATAGCAATACACCTGAACACACCTCCTTGTAAGATCAGCACGCCCATGGGTGCAAAGATTGGCGCAGGTGCATTTTCTATTTTAATGACGTGGGTGCGGGACGGGAAATTGACAACTGCGTTAGTCTTAAACTAGCAAAGACACTTGGGTCAGTAACTCACAGATAACTAACAGCAAATTTGTAAAACAAGGATGCAGCAGCTGGACACGTTACAGCCCACATCATAAAGCAACACAACACAATAATACTACAATAAAAACAATAAAAGAAAACAAATCAAAAAGGAGATAAGACTTATTTTCAAGGACTGGATGTGGCCACATGATAAAAGGAAAATGAGAGCTGTAATTTAAGAACTGGCAGACAACATCTATGACCTTTTCATGTCCTAAAATACCTGACCAACACAACACGACTTTGCTTTCTACATTACACTATCCCTGTCTTCCCTTCTTTAAAAGCGTACCTTCTATGTTGGCTGGTGTGCCTTTAGGAGATGGTCTTCTGCTCTGAAAGGATGGTACTCTGCTCACATAGACTCCAGACTCTCCATTTGCTGCTGAAGAAGAATCTGGCTTTTGCCTTGCGTTGTCTATCTTGCCAGAGTCAGAGTCTGAGTGTCTGTCCTGACGGAAAGATGGTCTCGGTATCAATGCTAGTCTCGGAGGAGGTTCTCTTGGAACCAGTGGAGCACAGCTTAAAGGTTTTGTCCGCTGCAGGGGAGCAGGGTTTGTTGAGACTTCCCCGCCCACAACAGAGCTGTTGTTCTGGCCATCTGTTGCAAAGAAACAACATCCCAATTAATGCAAGGTATTGACTACTTGGCGTTGACAACAGCTTAACACTGAAAAAAAAAGAATGGGATGTTGTTCATCATATCGGAGTGCAGTAACTTCAGGCCACAGTCAAATGAAAATTGTTTTATGAAATCATGAAATAATGGACATTATCTTCAATGTGCAAGAAAACAACAAGCCAATCACAGTACAGCATTGAATGTAAAAAACATCCATTAATAATTAAATTGGTAACACAAACAATGCTAGGGAGAACAAGTTGTAGGTGCTACAAATCTCTGTTCCACAGTGGATGAAGGGTGGAGACAGACCCACTTAACGAGGGGGTCAAAACAGACAGAAAATTACATGATTTAGCCAGAGGCCTTTAATAAAGTGAGATACAAAATGTTAAGTAGATACGTTTATTTGTTGAAAAGAAAAAGCACCATTTAGCTGTGAACAATAAAGGATAAGACTTAAGATTAGAAACAGAATAAATAAATAAAATAAATATAATAAAATAAACAAATAAATAGATTTTGATTTCACATTCTTTGACAAACAAATGAAGGATTCTAAGTTTAAAATATAGGATATTTCTTTGGAATGGTATTTGACACACACACACACACACACACACACACACACACACACACACACACACACACACACACACACACACACACACACACACACACACACACACACACACACACACACACACACACACACACACACACACACACACACACACACACACACACACACACACACACACACACACACACACACACACAAAACAGTAAACTAAAACAGCAATTAATTCAGCCCAGATAGGGTGGGATAACGATGAGGATGATGATGACAATTAAGCCAAAATAGGCAGGTAATTACTCTCTGTGTGGAATTGGTCGTGACCAAGAGCTTGATAAACACGAGGTGGCCGCTTGGAGATTGTGATGGGTTGCCGCTTTCTCGGGGTGATCCGCGGAGGAGGGACAGGTGGGGAAGTGCTGTCCTCTGGCATATAACTGAATATCTGAAAAAAAGTTACAGAAACATTTTGGTTTGGTGGCTAATATTACAGCCTGTAATTGAATGAATTCAATGACATCCAGTACATGAGAAGGAGCAGAACGAACAATGACAACAAAACTAAAAAAAAGAAATTAGTGAACAATGCAATGAAAACAATGGCAAATGAATGCTTTTGCTGAAGAAAATCACCTTACAAATGATTACATTTTTTAACATTTTGGTAAATACACTTATTCGCTTTCTTGCCAAGAGTTACATGAGCAGATTAACACCACTCCCATAGACGAGAGTGGTATCAATCTTCTCATCTAACTCTTTTCCTAACTAGTCCTTTTTGTCTCAGACCGGACAAAGGCTGAACATACCTTTTTGGAGTGCTCAATCAGAATCTCAACAACAATATTTTGGAACTTGATATCCAACATGGCCGCCACAGTCTCCTCCTTTGCTCTCATCAGTGTGGGTCCAAAGATAACAGCCATGTTTGAAGGGGTCATCCGGTTATCTTCACTGTGGCTGCACACACTGTAAATATACATCAAGTTTGGTTGAATAAAATGTAACTTATCTGTTGGCAAAAGGACAGTTACTCATGTATCTCAGCTCATTTTAGAAAGAGAGCAAAAGGTCCTGTGGGAGCAGTAAAAACAGGAAATTGCAACAATGTATGCTGGCACTTACTTGACCAAGTGTTTGATTAACATCTCCAACATCTCCCGATTCTTCTCCGGTAGTTTATAGGAAAGAGAATGAATCTCACTCAGTCGAAAATCCAGATTATCTGACTCTGCGATGCAAAGACCACACAAAATTACCTTACATTACATTATGCATTATGTATGTAGGTAAGGAAATCACAGTTTTTATATGCTTTAATTTATATAAAAGGGCAGTTTAGTTTAAATTCAGGTTCACTCAAAATATTTGGGATGAATAACAAACAATTCAGTTATATGTATGCACGAAATGTTTAAACACAATATGGAATAGGGCACAGGCATACACTACAAGGGCATGAGACTAATAAAAGAAAGTTTCCAAACCAAACTCAGGCCATATAATGAGGAGCCCCCCCGCATCAACTACTGAATGACATTTCCAGGAAACTAAAGCCACCATTTGTGTTACTGTAACATCCTGACAGAATAAGGTTGATGCGATTAAACTCACTGTCCCCTCAGTTTTACAACGATGTTGTGTGACAGATAAAAACAAGCGGGAGACTCAGATTTCTTCCAAGTGCTGCCTGTTAAACCGCTAAACCTGCAGCCTGCCCAGTATCGATGCACAAATGCCTCATTTGTACCCGACTACCAGGTTTTTATCCCGGCAAAGCTTATCCTTGTTGATGTAGAGATAAACAAGACACGTGGCAAATTCCTAATTACTACCGAAACTATCTGAAAAGATTAACTGAAATCTTACCACAAATGTTATCTGAGTCAACAGTCAATCTCAGAAATCTGTGTCTCACTTAAAACCAAGAAAAGACTACTTTTAAGCAAAACACATACACAAACAGTGTTTTCCATGCACACATAATGTTAGAATGTGTCTCATCTTTGCAAAACGAAAGTATGTAGACTTAGGGTACGTTATGTACAGAATGAATAAGCATGGATGCAGTGGAGGATTTGTTTTCCTCTATTGTATGCTAACTTGTGAGAACACATTTTGGGCAAAAGTACATAATCAAGCTACCACCTTCCTAATATCTGTTTAAGACATATTATAGTGGTAGGTCTAGAGCAGAGAAAAGAGTAAAGGAGACCAATAAAGTATAAAGACGTTAACAAAAGTCCTTCATCTTAGAGCTGGATCATTTCCAAAACACATCTTACTTGCAGCACACACAAGGTCTCTGTGTAGACTGTAGGTCATCAGAGGTTCAGACAAGCTCCTGCAGATGAATACGTACATGCACACACACACGCACGCACACACACACGCACACACACACGCACACGCACACGCACACGCACACACACAGCAAATGTTTAGGTGTGTGTGTAACTCACCACATCAGACAATAGAAAAAAAAATTACAGTAGAAAGTGCAACCTCTGTCAAGGCTGCATCTGTGACACACAGGACATACAATCAAGCAGATTCTTAGAAAATACCTAAATCCTTTATATTTATTGTATCTTGAAGATAAGATACAAAACTGATATTCAGAATTGATCATCACAACATTGTCAGTAAAAAATCAGCAGTAGAAGTGGAACTACACAGTGTTATTCAGTTATTACACAAAACCAACTTTGTCTCCTACTGACATGCATCTCCTCACACGCAACCATACCTCAGATAAAACTTCAGTGCACTTGTGATGGTTTTATCGTCCCAGTCGTTGCTGTGGAGATCCACATCTCCTGGCTTTGTGGGGTCTAGAAAGGAGCAAATCAAACCAAACAATTTCAGTTATTGCGTAAAATATCTGCAGCAATAACGAATTTTTGGCCACTTGGGGGCAGCAGAAACAAAGTGTAAAAACACTGACCTATTACTTTATAAGTTGATATAACTTGTTGGCAAAACGTCTATTTATACACCCAGCAGATACAGAGCAACATTAGCATTCAGGAGTCGTGGTTGTTACTGAGCAGGTAGTGTACAGAGAGCTTTTTAAATTAAAACACCTGCCTGTTGCGGCCAAAAAATGATGCGATGAGAGCGGCAAGAGTCAAAAACAACATTGAATTTGAGGGTCGAAAAATCCAAACAATGCCTTAAAAGACTCTATAGAGCAAAGTTGAGCTGAACGGAACAGCACAGTCGAGTGACAATTCTTTGTTGGATTGCCACTACAAGCTCCACCTTTAATGCATAGTCATTTGATCCATCGTTTGTATACAAATCTAATTTATAGCCCCTTTAAGGCAGAGCAGTTTAGAGCAGGAGCAGTGCAGATATTTCCTTGCCATTCATACAGACAAGCTTCGCAAAGGGGTTGATTTCTGCTTTGTTTTACAAAAGGAAGAAACACAGAGAATGGACAGATTTAAAACATGTTCACAGGCTTATATCCTTACCAAAGAAGGCATTTAAAAGCTTCTGCACTTGGATGTTGCTGCCAACTGTTCTGTACACTCCTTCTTGTGTTACTCCTGGAAAGAGGAGATGGGAAGGTAGAGAAAAGGAGTGTAATCTGGACAAATACAGGGTGGTTGAAATATCCCACATGCTTGTCTTCATAGCCTGTACGAGCCAGAATTAAGATACAGATGTTCTTTCCTGATTGTGAATGCTGTATTTAATGATTTAATACTGAACAACATGCTGTGCTTGGATCATGAGTCAAATGACATGCTTATGGCTTGAGTATTTCCTTCTATTCTTGTAAAATGAATCCTGCTACTGGAGAAAATTATTATTATGACTGTAGAAGTATGAGATTAACATCTTCCTTTAGGAGAGAGTTGAGTTATTTGGCTTTTGAATTTTAGCAGGCATGGAGAAGATAAAAAGAAGGGAAAAAAAGATGTGATGATTAAAATGATGTACAATTTGAAATAGACTGTTATTTCAGATTAATAGTATTGTAATCATGGACTATTATTCCCTGAAAGCAGCCTGCAGGTGTGGAACATGTGACCTATGACTCAACTACGCCTCCTTCAGGGCAAGTAGGGAAACTAACAGAACTAGAGACAGCTGGGATGAACCTCTAATAGGACCCTTTACCTTTTGTTTCAATGTAGTTGATGCACTTTCGCACGAACTTGAATCCAATCTCATTCAGTTCCACTGTGGATGTAAAAAAGATGAAAAATTCGTAGAATAAAGATCAAACAATGATTTTATGACACATCTAAAAACATGAATACAGATGCACTCAATCGCATGACATCAACATCACAACGTACGACTTTGAGGGTAATGATGACTGACTTACTTTCAGCTTGCTTGTGAATTGGGGAATGATATATCTGAAATAAAAATAAAAAAAATAAAAAAAATTGAGGACTGTGAAACATAAGGAAAAACCTATGCCTGGGCTACAGCATGATTAATGAGCGTGTCTTTCTGAAAACTGAAAATGAGAGCCACTTGATGAAACACACAAAGCTGCTCCCCTGAAACCAACTTCATGGATACTTTGATAGCTTCCCGGATAGTTTATGGGAAACTATTTTTCAGTTAAGTTTACTTTATATAAGCGGATTTAAATTGCATGAAAATAATAATAATAATAATAATGAAACGGAGAAAACAGAGAAAAAAGGATGAGGGGACAGAATGTGTGTCTTGTTAACTGGTGGAAAACAGGACAGTTTGTGAATCAAAAACAACCAAAGAAATTAAAAGAATTCTTATTAAAGCCAGTACGTGACTATAGGCATAGTCGCCAGCACATCCAACTCAAAGTAGTTCTTATATCAAAGCACTGTCTTTTTACTCGGCCAAAATAGCTGATTCTGTTTTCAGTTTGTTCACTCTGTGCCCCTCCTCACTAACTGCTGTCAGAGGTAAGGGCCAGCCACAGATCAGCTGGAGAAAGCACAGCAGAGTCATGTTCAAGGACTCTTCAGCAGAGACCAGTGCTTGTTGTCACTGCCGGTTTAAGTGTCCGATATCACTATCAGGCCATGGCATTGATTAATTCCTGAGAATTCATTTTATAATTACTTAAATCTGCAGATAAAATGGAAAGTCGTTTTGTCACCCCTAGTGACATCATCAAATTACTTCTTTCTCTGACCAACAGTCTAAAAGCCAAAATATGTAAGGGATAAAGCAGAGAGAGGCAATTGTTATAGCAAATACATTAGAATTCAACCAAGCCATGTAATATATTCAGTTAACTACCATTTAAAACAAGGAACTGTGGCAAATCCTCATCTTTTCAGCTTTAGTGTCTACTGTTTGTCAGTAAGTAAGAAATGCTACTTTCTAGAGTACAAGATTAACACTGTACATTAAATGTTCAACAAAATCAGCATGTTTGTAGAGCAAAGTTCCAGGCTCAAGAGACTTACAATAAGACAGCAGAGAATGAGAACTTTTCAACAGATGTGCAGAAACCTGTTAAAACATATTATGCATCAACACGCTGCACTATGGGGCTAAAACAAAGTGTCCATATGACTGCACCTTATATATTTCAGCTATTCTAAAGGCTAAAGTGCATTCAGAGTGTAATGAAGTCAACAGATTCAGAACACCACAAAGTTGATCCTTGTCGGAGACCCTGCAGACCTGGCAGCAGTGTGATGCAGTGGATTTTTGCTTGAAAATATTTGGGCAGAGTGGGTGGAAACGCTCTTATGAAATGTGCATACTATACAGAAGTTATTGGGGAAGTTGCACAGGAAGAGGGCACTGAAAAGTGTGCTTTTTGTTATTTTCACATCCCCTGACAGTGATGGTCTATTTGTTTTGTCTCACACGCCATCCAGCATTACGTCTAAACTATTACAATTATGAAAGAGGTCTGACAAGAACTGCAGAGAGCAACAACAAAAAAATAACAAAATTACACCCAAAAGAGGAAGTAAGGTTATCTGGTATTTCCCTGCCTCAAAACTGCTGAATACTGAGACTGACCTTGGGAGTAGCACAGTTTGTCAGGTAGATAGATGTATTTATTTGATTAGGACAATGCACATTAATCAATATTTCTGTAAAAATTCTGTACAGCTAATTTTCAACTGTAGTCCTAGATGCATGTCCCTGTAGCATGTCTTTATAGTGGGATGAAACCGGAGCACGCGGACAAAACCCACGCAAACGCGGGCAGAACAAGCAAACTCCACACAGAAAGGCCGCTAACGACCTGGATTGAAACCCAGAACCTTCTTGCTGTGAGGTAGAAGTGCTAACCACTGAGCCACCGTGCTGCCAGAGCAAACTTTTTTTCCATTAACACCTAAAAATGATTATAAGAGCTAACAAAAAAAAGTCAGGGTGTGAATTCAGCCATGCTATACGGGGCTGGTGAGACTACCCGGGTGCCATCATTTAGCTACACACTGATGGCATTGTGTGTCTAACAAGCTTCATTGCATCTCACACATTTTTAATAGAGAAGCCATAATGAGATCACCCATGCCTGCATACTGCGCTGCTCAACAACCGTCACATGTGAGCTGTCATGTTTCTTACATGATGGATTTGATAAAAAGGATATTGTTTCCTTAAAACAAATACATATCATTTTAAACAGCACACTACTTAAAAATGAATATAGTTTTCTGTCATTTGTTCCTCTTTCTCTCTCCATGACAATAATCTTGATAATTTTAACTTCTGCAAAAAAAACAAGGTTGTGATTACAGATTTAACTACCAGCCAACATTTCAGGAGGTATGATTTTAAACAGGCTTGGATTGACTCTAGATATTGGGAATGGAAACTGAGTTTTGGGAGTTTTATATGTCAGCACAATAGCCAGGAGCCCCGTCTCCCCTTGGTAGCAGAGTCCATGTTGCATTGTAGATATTTTGGCAGCAAAGCAGTTTTCACAAAAATGATATCTCTGAGAAGAATAACCCAGACAGAGATGATATGAGGAAGGAACTTACAGGCTCTTTTCCATCCATGGCCTCCATCCACAACTTCCTGTCTCCCTCCGAAAGAGCTTGGAAAGTGACGGGTGTGTTTCTATGGCAACAGTAAAGAAAAAAAAGGCCATTAAAGAGGAAAAGGTTGCAATGAAATTTTTCAGTCAGATGTATAATGCTACAGTATCCAACCAGTTTTTTTTTTTTTTTAAACTCTATACCAATCTTACACATTTTTTCTACAGAAAAAACAGGGTGGACAAAATGACAAGAACACCGCAAGAAGACATGTGCCTTTGGAGTAACTTATATCCTGTGTGTTACAGATGGAAAAAGCAAATGAAGATGAATAAGACAAGCGTGAAGAGATGATGAAAATCCATTGTTGCAATCTGTCTTCTGCAGAAGCAACAAAACCTGGTGCCAATTTTTACAGCTTGTAGGCTACTGAATCAATTGTTAACAAAGACAACTGTTTTATAGGCTTAAAGCTGCCAACTGCACTAATTAACTTACTACAAAAACATTCAAACATAACAACTCTTATAACACAACTTTTAGATTGAGACTTAAATAGATAACCCTGATATCTCTAGGAGCTACATTGGCTTTGATGTTAGTGATATTCATGCATATTCATTTATTTCGAAGCTCTTGCATGTCAGTTCGCCTGAATAGGACACCTGAAACCGCTAAACACTCGTGTATGCTGGCATCGTGCAAACTGGAATGAAGACAATTCCAGCAGACAAATGATCTGAGATATCAAGAGTATATACAGGCCCTATGTTTACTCCTTCTCCGGAGGTCAAAGGTCAGAGTGAGGTACTAGCGTTTCAGGGACATTCAGGCATCTTGAGCCCCAACAACATTATCTTCTACACTAGACAGCACTGCCACCTTCAGTTTATCAAACAGCCGCCTCCTCATCGTCTTGATCAGTGCTCAACATTCAAAGACACTTTCAAGCACTTAATGAATCATTCCAGCAGCCCCTGAACCCTTTAAAAACACCTTTGCAAGTACTTTCATATATTTCAAAAAGCCCAATATGACAGAGCAGCCTATGGCTTAAGTGTCTATTATGCATTTTGTACTGAATGGCCTGCTTATATAAACATGAGCTTGTTGTGTTCCTCCCCCTGACATCCCAGAGTTTGCCATCTGTTTCCAGCCCATGCCCGTTGCTTAGGGATTATTTGGGCTACAGTCCATTTAGCCCTCACACTCTGTCCTTGTGAGCCACCTGTTCACCTCGCCGCCTGAACCTATTTATCCCACAAGGCTTTTGCGTTGCCTCGTCTCACAGTAGAGTACAGATTTGTTTGCGCTAACCTCTCGTTAGTTTCCACGTCAAAGCAGAAGCGCTTGTCTATGGACTCTGTCTTCCGGCGGATGCAAGATTTCAGTGTCAGCTGCATAGTGCCCTGCAGAGAGAGAGAAGTTGGTATGTTTGATGGAGACAATGACATTAGTAGCCTGAGGGTATAATCTGAGTCCAGATATTGTTAATGTCTGTTGTTATAATTACATCTTTCTTTTCAGTGAAGTACCTGTTTAGTTGTAGGCTTCTGTTCACAAGGCACCATGACCAGCTGTCTCCCCTCCTTGTGATACTTGCAATAATATTTGACCCATGACACGCCCAAAGCCCCTGTTGGGACAAAAAATAAATAAGAGCAGAGGCCATGTCAGAGGGAGTTCCAGCACGAGCATGTACACGTCTTGATCTTCTGTATAAACATCTAGTACACGTACACTTCTCCTGACAGTACAGGTAACCTTCCATTGGCAGAAAACTGTGCATTTTACAGATCTGGGATGGGTGTTTCATTCTTTTCATCAGCTCCTCCATCTCCTCGCGAGTGCTTTCATAGTGGTTCCTGGTCTGCAGGCAAAACCAGACAGCATTTTAGAATCTTACGGGCATTCTCATTAAAAGCATTTTAAATCTCTTTCACGGCATCATTTGCTACCGGTCACACAACTTACATTCTGCAAGCTGAGCTGCAGTTCTTGCTTGTAAGGCATGAAGTCCTGAGTCATCTCCACTGTCAGGTTGTTGAGCGTTAGAATGCTGTGAAGAAACGCCAGTACCTGTCCAACCAAAGCATGAATGTCATACATAAGGCTACGTTCAGACCCCAAAAAAAACAATCCGGCTTTTCGCACTACACTCATTAAAAATGAATGGAAGACCTGCGTTTTTGCCGGATGGTCTAACAACCAACGCAGGGAGTGTGAATGAGGCCTAAGGTTGCTGTCAAAAAAGGTTAAAACAAAGAAAGTGCTGCCATTAAGAATAGATGCGTGACCACTGGGATTAAAAAAACAAACAACTATCATCAAGTTCTCCTTCTAAAGTGAACTGTACTTTATACTTCCTAGATCTCTTGTTATGCGTGTGTGGCAGTAAAGAGGAAGAGTGGGAGCCCACAGGCAGAACTCACCGGCTCGACCACATCAAACTTCTTCCGGTCCTGCACCTGATGGATCTGGTACACATACTCCACTGACGATTCATAGAAGTTCACTCGCTCTCTGTCGAGGAGTTCATCGGCCTGTAGTAAAAAAGAAAAAGAAAGGAAGTTTCAAACGGTAACCTCTTTGTCTCCTAGTTCTGCATCTCACACAGCTGATGAACTTGTTGTACTTGTTGTACTTTCACCTCTTGAAGCTGGCTCTCTTTCTTCTTGGCAGAAAGGTTCAGGTGTTTGTCTACCTGGGAGTGATATTTTTCACTTTCTTTCTCAAACTTCTTCTTCTTTTCCTGCAGGACAGATGTGGTAATTGTAAAAAACGAAAGATTAAATGAATTGTTTGCGTCATTGTTTTATCTAACACAGCTTGACTGAAAGACAAACGGTCATCAGACAATTTCATCTCTTATTTGAATTTATTCAAAAATGAGCTGCTCTCAGAAACTTAGACAAGAAAAAAACATTTTTAGCAGATTTAAAAAATTGGCTAATAGTGGATTTTCAGGTTAATTTAAATTTTTTGAGAGCTTAAAACATTTAAAATGTCAGCCAATATTATGTTTTCTTCTTACATTAAAACCCACCTTTGGTTAAAGATCCCTTAATTTAAAAATTGTGAAGATGATATATGCTGTACTGAGCAGTATTGCATTTGAATAGAAGATTGATGTTGGGCAGACTATGTAAAGGAGACACTGTTTTTAAATTAAATATTGCTGGCATTTCTGTACTTCAATTTTGTATTAATTATGAGCTGCTAATTTGAAAAAATGGAAATTCCAATTTGATTTGAAAACATGCATCCACTTGAACCTGAACACCACATGTTGCAATTGAGAGGGTGTAAAAACTTTCAAAAAAATTCACAAATGGTTAAAAACAATAGCTCAAAGTACTGAAGAAATGGTGAAACATCAGCTTCTGCCCTCGAAGTAGTAGGATTATGAATGCTAAGTTGACCAAACCAACCTAAAGATAGTTTATTAACGTCCAGTTTAAAATCATTCAAATGATCATATGTGAAAGAGGTACTTGAGATCATCTGATCGGGCTGTGGTTTCAGATTAAGAAAGGTTGTGGACTTCTTCTAGTAAATTTCACCTTCACAGTTGTTTTCTTCATTTTAGAACATTGTTCACTTGCGTGTCCTGTACTTTCGCATTGTGAAAGACATGATACCTTTTTCTCTTGTGGAAAAGCCTGATTTACTTACATGTGACTAGCACATTATTTTGTTGAAATGAAAAATGATTGTTTTTTACTTCTGAATAGTCTGAAGTGTTTTGTTGCATTGTTAGACAGGTCGTACATAAAAACATTGTTTTTTAACATATGTTTTTTTAATATGAATTCATTTTCCAAGTCATGTAGGACTTATATATTTCAATTCCACTTGGGGGTTAAAAAATCAATCAACATAGCAGCAAAAATGACAGAAAGCGTCCTGTTATTTATTACACTGACGGGGGAAAACACTCTTTTGATCACCCCAGCACAAACGGAAAGAAAATGTCCTTCTGAATAACCAAGGTAATAGCCCACAGAGTTTCCTGGTAACTTAAAAAGCTAAAAATAACATTGGTGAAGGAGCACACTGGGAGTCGCCGTAGAAACACATGAGGTGTTCTCAACCACAAAACTGCTTTCAGTAAAATGTCTTCACACACTGAAGACTCTGTCAAAGAGGAAGATGTGACTTATTGTTCTGAAAACAGGTGCATGTTACACACATACATTCATAAATAGATTTGGGGAAGTAGCTTATAACAACTGGTTTGGTCTGTGTAAGCACCTCAGGAAGTTATAGATTGTATTATGATAATAACACTCACTTTTGTAACTCCTATTTGCTCCTTTCTGAACTTCTCCAACGGCTTGATGAGCAAATCAGAGGCATTCTGGACCTGGACAGGTAAACATGGAGCAGGCATTACTGCGGTGCAATTCTACATGCACACGCACGCACGCACACACGCACGCACACAACTTGCCATAGGTAGGACACACTCTTAAATGTACTCTACACTCTATAAATTGGGTATGTGGGGGAACATAAGTGTTGAAAAGAGTTAGAAATGTCTCAAGTGTGAGCATTGAAATGTACTTTTAAGCACAATTTACTGGATGATCTCCATTTTTAAATTTAGATCTGTATGCAGAAAAGCCAGTCTAACAGGAACTGCTGCTCCTACTGGCATGACTTAATTGCTGAGGTGAACGGGGATAAAACAAGTAAGATTAGTTTGTGCCTGAGTAAGGAAAGATGTGGAAAAACATGTGAGTAATAACAATGTCAATTGTGAAAGGAAAGCAAATGGGTTAAAATACAACCCCAGAACACCAGAGAATAAAATATTCAGTATTTACAGTATAATAAAAGTGTGTGAAATAACAGCATCAGACGTGACAAAAACAGTATGAAAGTGTACCAACATGCAGGCAATATTAAAACCAAAAACCGAAAGGGGAACTGACAGCAAAAAAAATGGCCAACATTCCTCTCAAAATGCAAAGCAGCACATTTACACACCCAGCATGTAGGTGTGTGTGTATGTGTCTTGTGATAGCAACTTTCAATTAACGGAGGCAGACGGAGTATCGACTGCACAAAAAAAAGGTGTTGATTTTGCATCATAACAAACAGGAAGTTAGCCATTCGTAACAGAATGGGCCAAAGGTTTCCTTCCAAGTGATCTAATCTTTAGTGCATGATATGTTAATGTGGTTTTTTAATATCTAATGAGGGTTCAGAGGATACAGAGTCAGCATGGAGGAAGTTGATAACCCACCAGCATCATCCTGTCGTGCTCTGCTTCCTGCAGGAGTCCGGCAAACTCTTGAAACGACTGAGCTGGGGATGAAAACACAAAGATGATGACCGGAATGAAGACTTTGCACATTCTTATCTTAAGTGTCTGATGCAGGAAACACAATTGAAAAGATAATAGAAGAAAAAAAACAGTGTTTACAAACAGGCATTAGAATAGGCTTTATAATGACACATTCAAATTGTGTGGAATTACCAAGTGGCTGCCAAAAAAGTTCTCTCAGGTTAGAAAGTCAGTTCCTCGTCATAACTTTAACGGTTACACATAAACTGGGTAAAGGAGCATGTCTGCATATCTTACCAATGTTAATCTCATCATCTGTTAGGGAGTCACCGATGAAGTCGAACTGGAACGTGCTGAGAGTGTGGGAAAGCTTCTGTACTGCCAAAGAATAGCCTATAAAAAAATATACCATAATTTATCCTTTAAATTCAATCTAAATCTCGTCCAATTTAAATGCAGTCCAGGATTACGGAAACTGACTTTTTCTTTTTTCTCTGGTAGGAATGTCTAAAGTATGGAAGCCATCCTCGGCAGGGTCCATCAGCAGCAAGTATGCAGTCTATGCAGTAGATTATCCCTGCTTTGTCTGGTTTTTATTATCAAAACAAAACACTCTGTCAAATCAATACTGGAGGGCTTTTTGCTTGAGGAACTTGGCTAACAAACCTAGAATCATATTCTAAATTCCTCCTTAAATCCTTCTTTTTTTATATTGGAACAGTTTTCAACTTTCCATCATTTCACATGTTTTTTCCATCAACAAATTTGTTGCTGAAATTGCTTAAATAGTACCCATATTTTACACACACACACATATATATATATATATATATATACATATACATACACACACAAGACTTTTATTGTAAACAAAGTACAGGGAAGAACATGCATATTTTTCAACACTTACAGCTGGAATTCGGGGTTTAAAGTGAAACAGTTCTACAGTAGCAGTGAGTAGTGATCATTAGGTTTTGAGATGTGACTTTTTTGACTATCTCTCTCCAACAACGAGCACTCATGACTCTGGCTACTCTGTGGACTGAATGTACAGCAGGACCCCCACCACTCTGCAGCACTGCTACAGCACCTACAATGACAGTTTCTGCTCTCGAGAGGAAAAGCTGGTCATTGGGGATTTGGACAGCGTAGAGTGATAAATTGGCAATAAAAAACAAAACAAACAGTGTTTGCCCTCATGGGTGCCACAATGACCCAGATATACACATATACTGCTGTCCCTGGCTGTGGTCCATACCACTGTACCAGTGGTCCCATTCTACAGCAGATATGGCTGACAACATGACACAGAGAGGGGCAAAAGCAACACAGAAAGAAAGCTGCTGTTTGGACACAAACAGAGCAGAGTCATAGTGCTGGGCGATGTTGAGTAAATCAAATTTCACGATTATGTTGACCAAATACCTTGATATCGATACTGCAACGATATTGTACTGTTGACTATTGGTGCTTTCACAAAAT